>NC_133326.1:10093364-10304890 GCF_042186555.1 Aquarana catesbeiana | reverse complement strand
GTAGCAGAATAACAGCCCCAAAGCATAAGGTTTCCACCTCCGTGTATGACTGCAGGGATGGTGTTCTTAGGGTCATAGTCAGCATTTTTCTTCCTGTATGTACGTGATCAGGCGTTTCCCCTTCTGTGCTGTCATTCGCTACAGCACAAGCCGATCAGCAGGTCTTGGCCAATGATTTATGGCCGGGACCTGCTGATCGACTTAGCGAATGACAGTAGAGAGCTCTGTGTTTACTAACAACACAGGGCTCTCTACAGAGAACAGCTATGTGCCATTCAAAAAAAAACATATTGCTTTGTAAATGCAGCACACGTTATACATTGTTGGGCAAACAGTTAACCCTTTAATTGCCCCTTGATGTTAACCCCTTCCCAGCCAGTGTCATTAGTAGAGGGACATTGTATAGTATTGTGATCACTATATTAGTACAGTGACAGTGTACAGTGCTGGGACAAGGTCATCCAGCGCCCAGGGCAAAGATGCCAAACTGCACCCCCCTTTGCCTTAGGGTTAGGGTCAGGGTGCCCCCCACCCCTGTAATAAACCATTGCGCCAGGGGCAGCTGGCCCTCCTGCCCACCCCTTGTCCCGGCCCTGACAATGTATAGTATTATGATCACTGTATTAGTACAGTGACAGCGTATAGTATTATGATCAGTGGCAGTTAGTGGCAGATTTCCACCGCACTATCAAAAGTCCCACTATAAGTCGCTGATCGCCGCCATTAGCAGTATAGAAAAAATTAAATTCCAGTAAGTATACACTGTAAATTGTAGATGTAGACCCTATAACTTTCACACAAACCAATCAATATAGACTTTTTGTGATTTTTTTTTTTTTTTTTCACCAAACATGTAGCAGAATGAATTTTGGCCAAAATTTATGAAGACATTTTCTTTTTTTTTTTTTCTTTTTTATTGGACATGTATTATAACAAAAAGTGAAAAATATTTTTTTTTTTCAAAATTTTCAGTATTTTTTAATTTATATAAAAAAAACGAAACCCAGAGGTGATCAAATACCACCAAAAAAAAGCTCTATTAGTGTGAAAAAAATTATATAAATTCCATTTGGCTACAGCGTTGGAATTGCAGGTTAAAGTAGCACAGTGGCGAATAGCAAAAAAAAAAAAAAAAAAAAAAGGCCTGGTCACGAATGGGGTAAAACCTTCAGGAGCTGAAGTGGTTATAGAAATTCTGCCACTAAAAAAAAAAATTGCAGGTAAAAGTACAGAAAAAGCAAGTTTATATATATATAAAGCAAGAAAAACTGCAAAAAGGCATTAAAAAAAACTTGCTTTTTCTGTACTTTTACCTGCAATTTTATATATATATATATATATATATATATATATATATATTTATTTATTTATTTTTTATTCACTTCCACAATGCCTTTAAACTTAAAAGACATTAACTATTTTAAGAAGAGTCAATACCCTAGCACAGCCCCCCTCGCATGCCATAGTCCTTCTCATCTTCAGGGAGTGTCTAATATCACTCTGTGCTGGCCCAGCTCCTCAACCCCTCCCTTCACTTCTCTACATACATTTTTATGTAACATGGCTGGAATAGGAATGTCGCTTGAGTGACAGCTCGGAGTCTGCTGGGGCATTACAGTGAATAGGTATGAAAGGGTTAGGGTGTTAGGGTTAAGGTTTCCCCTTGAAGAACAAGGTAAGGACTCAGGGATTGGAATAGGGACCTCCTCCAAAGGTCAGCAGGAATGTCCCCAGAGGTCAAAGGTCAAGAGGCATAGCTGTCCCATCCCACCAAAGTGTTCCGCCTACCCCAACTAAGTCGGGGCATGAACAAGTCAGGGAAAGCTCTCCCCCTTTCCGAGTCACCCCTTGGCTCCTCCCCCTCCCCACCTCCGAGCACCGTCCTTTGGCTCCACCCCTTACCTTGAGAATACATAAAAAATGTCATTTCCTGGTGCTATTGAAAGGCAGTAAAATAGGTCCCCTGCAGCCAGCAACAACAGATCCCTCACAGCAGCATTAGAGCCTCCAGCAACAATAGATCCCACACCAAAATATACCCCCAGCATCAATAGATCCAGCCCAGCAAGAATAGATCTCCCAGTATCCAGCATCAATAGACTCTCCAGCAGCCAGCAACAATAGACCCCTCCCTTAACAGTAGATCTCTCCCATCAACAATTGACCCTTCAGAAACAATAGATCCCCCCAACAGCAGCAATAGAGCTCCCCAGCAACAATAGATCCCACTAGCGACAATAGAGTCCCCAGCAGCCAACATCCCAGCACCCTTGGCACAGGCATTCAGTGCTGGAGGTGCCAGCACTGCAGTCCCCCCACGTTCCCGCTGAAAAAAAGCCCTGATTAAGGTAAATACCAAATGCTAGGCTCGCGGTTGTGGCGTGGTATTCCCATTGAAAAAAAAAGCCGTTTTGGTATCAAACAAGCAAAAAAAAAAAGTGTTCAGGAGGCAGCCGTAGATCCACCACAGATTGTGGGTGTAAATGAGGCCCCAAGGATTACCTACTTCTACAGGGATGCAGACACTGTAACTTTCTTCATTAGAACACTGAAAGTGCACCAGGTGATTGTTGTGAGCACAGACCCTCCCATTCAGGAATCAGTCTTAAAACGACACGGTGGAGCAAACAGCTTTTTCTTCAGAACAGAAGATGGTCCTAAAAAGTTTTTTTTTTTTTATCAACAAAAGTAGAGTTACACTTTAAATGCCTCCATTACTCACAAAAATCGCCTTCAGGACTACTGTATGTCATGTGTGGTGAACTCAGAGCTGTACTTACTGCAAACTTTGTAGGTTGGATGAGGGACACGGCGAGGGGGGTGAGACCCTGAATCTGCTGTAAGACCAGAGAGGAGAGCTCCATATCATCCAGTCCGGCTGTTAGGAGAGAAGACCCAGGACATAAAATGTACGGCTAGAGGGGGGAACACTACAACAATGGAGGGCAGAGAGCACAAAACTATGAACAATGTTCTAAACTAAAAAGTAAGAACAGCAATATTATGTGTGATATAAACATATTTAAAAATTGTTCAAGTCGCCTCACAGCCATTAATCATTTTCAAACTTGCACTGGAAAAATAAATATAATAATACAATATATTTTCATATATCATTTTTTTATATGTAAAAAAAAACAAAACATATAGTGTACTCACTTTCTGTTGCCAGCGGTTTAGACATTAAAGCGGTGTTCCAGCTGAAATCAAACATTGTAGCTGCTGACTTTTAATAAGGACACTTACCTGTCCAGGGATCCTGTGATTCTGCAACCCCCCCCCCCGCCGAGGCTGATCCGTCCATCAGATCGGGTGCAGGCGCCGCCATTCGAACTAAGGGAAAACAGCAATGTTGCCTTGCGGCTTCACTGACAGTTTCTTACTGCGCATGCGCGAGTCGCGCGGCGCTTTGTGAATGCCCGGCTTGTCTTCTGGGACACGCATATGTCCTAGAAGACAGCGAGGGGGGGGGGGCTCACCAAAGAAGAGGATGTGACGTCCAGCTGGAATGGAAAGTACTCTTAGTACTTACAAAAAAGGTACAAGAGAAAGTAAAAAAAAAAATGTTTAAATATCCAAAATCTAGGGGTGGAGAGGTGGTCGTTTGTTTAAGACCACCTCTGAAAATTGGGTGGAACTCCGCTTTAATGGCTGTGTGAGGGGACAGCAAATTTACACTGTTATACAAGCTGTACACTCACTACTTTACATTGTAGACAAGTGTCATTTCTTCAGTGTTGTCACATGAAAAGATAGAAGAAAAGATTTACACAAGAAAGCAAGCGATTGGTTACGCATGTGCAATGCAAACTCCATGCAACCACGGGATAATAATAATAATAATAATAATAAATAAAATTGTAAAAAACCTAACAAAATAAAATAATAAAAAATGAACTACTGACACCGTCCTCTGCTCTACTGACACCATTCACTGCTCTACTAACACCATCCACTGCTCTACTGACACCATCCACTGCTCTACTGACACCATCCACTGCTCTACTGACACCGTCCTCTGCTCTACTGACACCGTCCACTGCTCTACTGACACCGTCCACTGCCCTATTGACACCGTCCTCTGCTCTACTGACACAGTCCACTGCTCTACTGACACCATCCACTGCTCTACTGACACCATCCTCTGCTCTACTGACACCGTCCTCTGCTCTACTGACACCATCCTCTGCTCTACTGACACCATCCTCTGCTCTACTGACACCATCCACTGCTCTACTGACACCATCCACTGCTCTACTGACACCATCCACTGCTCTACTGACACCGTCCTCTGCTCTACTGACACCGTCCTCTGCTCTACTGACACCAACCACTGCCCTATTGACACCGTCCTCTGCTCTACTGACACCGTCCACTGCTCTACTGACACCGTCCACTGCTCTACTGACACCGTCCACTGCTCTACTGACACCGTCCTCTGCTCTACTGACACCGTCCTCTGCTCTACTGACACCATCCACTGCTCTACTGACACCATCCACTGCTCTACTGACACCATCCACTGCTCTACTGACACCATCCACTGCTCTACTGACACCGTCCTCTGCTCTACTGACACCGTCCTCTGCTCTACTGACACCATCCACTGCTCTACTGACACCATCCACTGCCCTACTGACACCGTCCACTGCTCTACTGACACCGTCCTCTGCTCTACTGACACCATCCACTGCTCTACTGACACCATCCACTGCCCTACTGACACCGTCCTCTGCCCTACTGACACTGTCCACTGCTCTACTGACACCATCCACTGCCCTACTGACACCATCCACTGCTCTACTGACACCGTCCACTGCTCTACTGACACCGTCCTCTGCCCTACTGACACCATCCACTGCCCTACTGACACCATCCACTGCTCTACTGACACCGTCCACTGCTCTACTGACACCGTCCTCTGCTCTACTGACACCATCCACTGCCCTACTGACAACGTCCACTGCTCTACTGACACCATCCACTGCTCTACTGACACCATCCACTGCCCTACTGACAACGTCCACTGCTCTACTGACACCATCCACTGCTCTACTGACACCGTCCACTGCTCTACTGACACCATCCACTGCCCTACTGACACCGTCCACTGCTCTACTGACACAGTCCTCTGCTCTACTGACACCGTCCTCTGCTCTACTGACACCATCCACTGCCCTACTGACACCGTCCACTGCCCTACTGACACCATCCACTGCTCTACTGACACCATCCACTGCCCTACTGACACCGTCCACTGCTCTACTGACACCATCCACTGCTCTACTGACACTGTCCACTGCTCTACTGACACCTTCCACTGCTCTACTGACACCGTCCTCTGCCCTACTGACACCATCCACTGCTCTACTGACACCATCCACTGCTCTACTGACACTGTCCCCTGCTCTCCTGCACATGGGTGTTTGAGCTTTGGGGTGCACACCCTAAAGCAGTAGGCTGCGCACACCTAAGGTGCACAGTTTTAAGACTTGACATGTTTGGTATCGATTCACTTGACGCAACCCAACCTTTTATATTTCATCACAAAAAAATGGATAAAAATGTGGGTGTTTGCATTAAAATTCTTTTTAGTGTATTTTTTCCTAAAAATATGCGTTTGATATATAACTTCTCCACAGTCTCCGCTTTCAGAAAATAAATGTTTTTTGGGGGGGGGGGAGGGGGGGGGGTTTACAGTCATTTCTAGAAAAAAAAAGCAGATTTTATCATGTGCGCAAAAAATAAATAAAAAAATGACAAGTGATTAAAGCTGAACTCTGGGGGGGGGGACAAAAATGGTCCAGCACTGCACTGGGAAATGGATCACAAGGGTGTCATTTTATTTTCTTCCATCGTTAATAGTTGTTCTTTTCTCACCAGCCACAGATCCCATCTCCAGAAAGACCTCTCCTGTCCATCCGCTGACCGGTCCAAACATCTCACTTCCGGTGCAGAGCCGTGTAAGAGCGTACAGTTGTTGCTCGGTGCATTGCAGAGCAAGCTGGCCGAGATACATGACTGCTGAACTACAAAAAGGAATAAAAGCACAGAAGAAACCATTTTATATTTACTGTTATATCTACACTGCAGAGAATTATGGACCGCCGCACGCCAATATATGCCGCTACTTTGAAGAGGAATACCATTAGCTAGCTGCCATAACCCCGGTATCCTCTTCTTTGGCCCGTGGTCCGCTTTCCGATAATAGTGGTCTCTGCGGCAGATTCGCCGCGAGATCACTTTTAATCGGCGGCGGGAGAGGGGCCCCCCCTCCCTCTGCGCTCCGGTGCCCTCCGCCACTTACCGTCCTTGTCGGCAGCGGCGGAGGCGATTGGGTCCTCTCACATCAGTGGCATGGAGACGAGTGAGGGGGAAGATGGCCCCCCCCACCCATCTCCATACCATTGCAGGGCGGAAGCAACGTTAAAACATCACTTCCGCCCATAGCTCTTAAAGGGACTTTTTTTTTTTTTTTTTTTTTTTAAATGACAATTGTTTTTTTTTTGTTTTTTTTATTACATTTTAGTGTAAATATGAGATCTGAGGTCTTTTTGACCCCCCAGATCTCATATTTAAGAGGACATGTCATGCTTCTTTTCTATTACAAGGGATGTTTACATTCCTTGTAACAGGAATAAAAGTGACACTTTTTTTTTTTTAAAAGAACAGTGTAAAAAGTAAATAAATAAATAGTTTGTTTTTGTACTGTAAATTTTTTCTTTTCAATAAAGCAGTCCTGATTGTTAAAAAAATTAAAAAATGAAAAATAAAAGGTAAAATAAATAAGAAAAAAAAAATGTTTAATTGCACCCCAGCCCGCTTAGCTCGCATATGAAAATGGTGTTCAAACCACACATGTGAGGTATCGCCGCGATCGGGAGAGCGAGAGCAATCATTCTAGCTCTAGACCTCCTGTAGAATTTTTTAACCGTCGCCTATGGAGATTTTTAAGGGTAGAAGTTTGTCGCCATTCCACAAGCGGGCGCAATTTTGAAGAGTGACATGTTGGGTATCAATTTACTCAGCGTAACATTATCTTTCACAATTTAAAAAAAAATTGGGCTAACTTTACTGTTGTCGTATTTTTTAATTCAAAAAAGCGTATTTTTTCCAAAAAAAAGTGCGTTTTAAGACCGCTGCGCAAAAACGGTGTGACAGAAAGTATTGCAACGACCGCCATTTTATTCTCTAGGGTGTTAGAAAAAAAAAATTATAATGATTGGGGGTTCTAAGTAATTTTCTAGCAAAAAAAAACACTGTTTTTAACTTGTAAACAACAAATCTCAAAGAGAGGCTCGGTCTTTAAGTGGTTAAGTAACAAGGATGTGGAATTCCCTTCCACAGGCGGTGGTCTCAGCGGGGAGCATCGATAGTTTCAAGAAACTATTAGATAAGCACCTGAACGACCGCAACATACAGGGATATACAATGTAATACTGACACATAATCACACACATAGGTTGGACTTGATGGACTTGTGTCTTTTTTCAACCTCGCCTACTATGTAACTATGTAAGTCACTCACCAGAATTCACGTGCTTGTATCTGTCCCATGTCCTCCGCTGGAAGCCCACATAGTGCATACCCAAGAGTCGCCAAGTACAAAGAGTCCAGAGCCTGCGCAGCGACACTGTTGGTGTTCATAAATCCACCGGCTAAAATCTTCAGCTGCAAGAATCAAATTAGTCATTAAAGAATCTGTTACCCCAACACTTCATATCCCTGATATGTGGCTGCTGTACCGTGTACTTGTATGAGAAAGTCTCCTGTTCTCTTTGTATTGCTTCCTTCTTGTGAAATGCCTGGTGAACCTTCCAGCCCTCCTGATTTCCTATTTCAAACTAAGCATTAGAGCACATATTGTGAAAAGAAGGTTCTAGACATTTACCGCAGAGCGTGGCACCACATTTGATCCATAATACTGTGACTCCGGGAGTTTGGCCTCCAGTCAGAAGGGGTTTCCTTGGACTACAGTGACACCATTTTATGGGCCATCTATGTGGTTTTCTATGTTCAGCCTCCCTATACGCAGTTGCAGTAAAAAGTATGTGAACCCTTTTGGAATGATATGGATTTCTGCACAAATTGGTCATAAAACGTGATCTGATCTTCATCTAAGTCACAACAATAGACAATCACAGTCTGCTTAAACTAATATACACACAAAGAATTAAATGTTACCATGTTTTTATTGAACACACCATGTAAACATTCATAGTGCAGGTGGAAAAAGTATGTGAACCCCTAGATTAATGAGATCTCCAAGAGCTAATTGGAGTGAGGTGTCAGCCAACTGGAGTCCAATCAATGAGATGAGATTGGAGGTGTTGGTTACAGCTGCCCTGCCCTATTAAAAAACACACACCAGTTCTGGGTTTGCTTTTCACAAGAAGCATTGCCTGATGTGAATGATGCCTCGCACAAAAGAGCTCTCAGAAGACCTATGATTAAGAATTGTTGACTTGCATAAAGCTGGAAAGAGTTATAAAAGTATCTCCAAAAGCCTTGCTGTTCATCAGTCCATGGTAAGACAAATTGTCTATGAATGGAGAAAGTTCAGCACTGCTGCTACTCTCCCTAGGAGTGGGCGTCCTGTAAAGATGACTGCAAGAGCACAGCGCAGACTGCTCAATGAGGTGAAGAAGAATCCTAGAGTGTCTGTCAGGGGCATGTCAGCAGTCGTCGGGTAAATCTGCGTGCACGTAGGTCCTCAAGGATCATTTCCAAGCATATTCAGCCAAAATCCCCACCAGGGGGCGCCGGAGCGCTCCCGCGAATGCCCGTACGCGCGTTCGCGCGTTCGCGGGTGCGCGCGTGCGCCCGTGCGCGCGCCCGTTCGTGCTAGCGCCGTTTGGCGCCAAAGGGCCTTTAAAAGGGTGACAGGTGCTCATGTTAGCTGCTGTTCGTCTGCAGCTCTGCACCTGAAAGTTCCTGTATCTGCCTGCTTGTTGTTTGATATTGACCCGGCTACGTCTGACCATTCTCCAGTCTCCTATCCGACCCGGCTTGTCTGACCTTGTTTCTTCTGCTACCCGTTGCTGAACTCCTGCCTGTCTGACTACCCTTGGATCATCCCTCCTGTTGATATCCTGCCTGATCTCCTGCCAAATACGGACTGTCTGACCTTGCTTACCTGTGTCCTGCTTCGCTGCTCCAGCCTGCCTGTTTGCATCCAGCTGCTGTCTCCGCATCCGGCTACCAGCCTACCTACCGGCCTGCACCAGTTACCTGCATCCACAGCTCAGCCAACCCTGAGGGACTTCATCCCAGTTCCGGTGTCTGCTTCTGCTGGAACCCGCATCAGGCCCTCCTACCCACTGTGCTCAGGAGACCACTGTTCCCACTTCCAGCGGCTCCTGAACCAGCGCTTAAGAGAGGTCTCCTTCTACCAGTCAGGCTCAACTACCAGGTACATTACAGTACGAACAGCCATGACTGAGCCTGCAGGAGAGACCTCTCCCATTCAGGAGATCTGTACACACTTGGCGGCTCTCACCCAAGCAGTAAAGACTCTACAAGACAGTTATAACAGACTGGAAGGGCAAGTGTTAAACCTCAGTGGTTCCGGTGGTGTGGCCGCTGCACCCGCAGCTGCTCCAGTACAGGCTGCTGCACCACCCTCAGTGGTCATGCTCCCACCAGAACCAAGAGTACCTGTTCCTGACAAGTTTTCCGGTGACCGAACTAAGTTTGTGGCCTTCCGCAGCGCTTGTCAACTTTACTTTGGACTACAGCCACGGACTTTTTCTTTGGAAGCCACCAAAGTGGGGTTTGTTGTATCCCTCCTGCAGGGGGAACCCCAGACCTGGGCCCATCGCTTGCTTGAATCCAACGCCATACAGGTTCAGACCCTACCTGCCTTTTTTGAAGCCATGGCCCAGCTTTATGAGGATCCTCAGCGGGCTGCCACCGCTGAGGCAGCTTTGATCGCGCTCCAGCAAGGCCGTAGACCGGCCGAGGACTATGTCATGGACTTTCGACGCTGGAGCGCGGATACTCAATGGAATAATGCAGCTCTACGCCACCAGTTCCGCATGGGGTTATCTGAGGGTCTTAAGGATGAGCTTGCCCGAGTAGGAATGCCTGACACCTTAGAAGAGCTCATTGCCATCACTATCCAGATTGACCGACGCCTTCGTGAGCGCCGGTCTGAACGATCTGCCCAACAAACTCGGCCTATGTGGATGACTGCCAGAGCCCCGCTGCCTGCCTCTCGGTATCTACCTTCTGCCGGGCCAAGTCCAGTCAACCAGGCAACTGATGCCCCTGAACCCATGCAACTTGGACTTATGCGTACCACTCTGACCCCTGAAGAACGGGCACGCAGGCGCCAACTGAACCTTTGCCTCTATTGTGGCGGAACGGGCCACTACGTGAACAACTGCCCAGTGAAGATCCGTAAGTGTTTTTCTTCAGCTCCAACCAGTTTGTCTGCTTTAACAGCCAATGCCACTCAACTTGTTCTCCCTCTCTCATTACAGCTCCAGGGAAGAACAATTCAAGTCAACGCCATTGTTGATTCCGGGGCATGTAGCTGTTTTGTTGACTCCACTTTTGCCACACAGCAAAGACTTCCTCTAAAAGACAAGACACATAGACTCTCAATTTTTCTGGCCGATGGGTCCCGTATAAAGTCCGGGCAGGTCTCTCAAGAAACCCTTCCACTATCTGCTATCTGTTCATCCCAGCATCGAGAGATCTTAACCTTGGACGTCATCTCATCACCTCTTTTCCCAATCATTTTGGGTATGCCCTGGCTTCAAGCCCACAATCCTCTTGTTAATTGGGCCACGGGCGAGATCAAGTTTCAGTCACCCTATTGTCAAAGACATTGCCTACCTGAACCTGTTAATCCTGCTACTACCCTACTATGTATGGACACTGACCCAGATCTGCTTCAAAACGTACCAGAGGTCTATCAGGACTTTGCAGATGTATTCAGCAAGAAGGGAGCAGATTCTCTGCCACCCCATCGCCCCTATGACTGTCCAATTGAATTGCTTCCTGGAGCTGAGATCCCTTTTGGGCGCATCTTTCCGCTGTCCGAAAAGGAACAAGAGGCGCTTAAGGTTTATATCGATGAAAATCTAGAGAAAGGCTTCATTCGACAGTCCACTTCACCAGCAGGAGCGGGAATATTTTTTGTCTCTAAGAAAGATCTTACGCTCCGCCCTTGTGTGGATTATCGGGAATTAAACAAGGTTACGGTCAAGAACCGTTATCCGTTGCCCCTAATACCAGAACTGTTTCAAAAATTACGGACCGCCATTATCTTCACCAAATTAGACCTGAGAGGGGCCTATAATCTGGTCCGCATTCGGGCCGGGGATGAATGGAAGACGGCTTTCCGGACCCGTTTCGGGCACTACGAATATTTGGTCATGCCCTTCGGCCTTTGCAATGCTCCTGCCACATTTCAGCATCTGGTCAACGATGTGTTTAAAGACTTCCTGGACATCTTCTTAATTGTTTACCTGGACGATATCCTTATCTTCTCCAGTTCACTTGAGCAACACAGGGAACATGTCCGTAAAGTCCTAGCACGACTCCGCTTGCACAGATTGTACGCCAAAGCGGAGAAGTGCGAATTTGAACAAAAAGAGATTCAGTTTCTGGGGTTGGTCATCTCCCCAACCGGTATTAAAATGGATCCCCAGAAAGTGTCTGCTGTGTTAGAATGGCCAGCACCCATGGACAAGAAAGGCGTACAACGCTTTGTTGGCTTTGCGAACTTTTACAGGAAGTTTATCAGGGGGTTCTCTGCCATCATCTCCCCCATTACACAGCTAACCAAGCAGAATCTTCGTTTCCACTGGAACCAGGAGGCCCAGGAGGCCTTTGAAGAATTAAAAAGGCGTTTTACGTCAGCTCCGATTCTTAGCCATCCAGACCCATCTTTGCCTTTTATTCTAGAGGTTGATGCCTCCGAAGTAGCTGTGGGTGCTATTATTTCCCAACGTCAGGGCAACAAAGATCTGATGCATCCTGTTGGGTACTTCTCTACAAAACTTTCGCCAGCTGAGCGGAACTACGATGTGGGGGATCGGGAGTTACTTGCCATCAAGACTGCCTTGGAAGAATGGAGATACTTGCTTGAAGGTGCAGTCCATCCAGTACTGATTTATACAGATCACAAAAATCTGGAGTATCTAAGATCTGCTAAAAGACTGAAACCCAGACAGGCCCGTTGGGCCCTATTTTTTACACGATTTTGCTTCCACATCACCTACCGGCCGGGATCCAAGAATACAAAACCAGACGCATTGTCACGCATGTTTGATAATCCTAAGGACTCTTCTGTCCCTGACACTATTTTGCCGGCAAACAGTTTTCTTCTCCTTCAGACAGATTTGCTATCCATGATTAGAGAAGCACCCCCAGAACCTTCAAGTCTTCAGGGGTCTTCCTTAACACCTCGAGATGGACTATTATGGAGAGGAAGTCAAATCTTCGTGCCAGAGAACGTTAGAGTCAAGGTGCTGACGCTTTTGCATGACCACCCACTTGCAGGACATTTTGGGGTCCGTAAGACCCTTGAGCTGGTGCAGCGCACCTTTTGGTGGCCTAACTTAAAGGAATTTTGCAAGAAATATGTCAACTCCTGCTCTGTCTGCATCCAGAACAAAACCCCCAGGAACAGAGCGTGGGGTCTACTAAGACCATTGCCTATACCAGATAGGCCCTGGAGGATGATAGCAATGGACTTTATAGTCGAACTGCCACATTCGGAGGGGTGTTCGGCGATCTTTGTGGTCGTCGACCGGCTATCCAAAATGGCCCACTTTGTGCCCCTAAAAGGAACACCTTCTGCTGTAGAGACAGCTCGGGTGTTCATTAAGGAAATCGTTAGGTTACACGGGATTCCCGCAAATATAGTGTCTGATAGGGGGGTGCAGTTTACTCCACGTTTTTGGAGAGCCCTTTGTGAAAACTTGAAGATTGAACTAGCCCTGTCCTCAGCATACCACCCCCAAACTAATGGGCAAACTGAAAGGACAAATCAAACTCTGGAGCAATACATTAGGTGTTTTACATCTTTTGTGCAAGATGATTGGGTATCCTTGCTGCCACTTGCAGAATTTGCGTACAACAACGCCAGTCACTCTGCCACAGGTCAATCTCCTTTCTTTGCCAATTATGGGTTTCATGCATCTTTTTTACCAGATTGTCTTTCAGAATCTTCAGTTCCAGCGGTCCAGGACACAGTGCAGTTCTTCAGTCGTAATAATCGGATCTTGCAGGAGGCGGTATCCAAAGCACAAGCGGATAATAAGAGGTTCTTTGATGAGAAAAGAAGGGGAGATCTAGACCTCCAACCTGGCGACAAGGTATGGCTGTCCACTAATAATATCAGATTGTCATGTCCTTCCAAGAAACTTGCCCCAAAATTTATTGGACCTTTCCCTGTGAAAAGGAAAATTAACGAAGTATCATATGAATTATGCTTACCTGATTCACTTAAGATACATCCTGTATTTCACGTATCACTCTTAAAGCCTGCTGTAGATGATCCTTTTCCTGATAGGGGCACCAGGGTCCCTGAACCAGTTCTGGTTGACGGCAATGAAGAATATGAAGTGGAATCCATCCTTGACTGCAGAAAGAGGTCTGGGCAAGTACAGTTTTTAATTAAGTGGAAAGGGTATGGCCCGGAGAACAACTCATGGGAACCTGACTGTAATATTCATGCCAAACGTTTAATTCATGCATACTTCTCTACCCATCCTGAAAAAAAGGCGCATCTGGGCATCCGGAGGCTGCCCGTTGGGGGGGGGGCAATGTCAGGGGCATGTCAGCAGTCGTCGGGTAAATCTGCGTGCACGTAGGTCCTCAAGGATCATTTCCAAGCATATTCAGCCAAAATCCCCACCAGGGGGCGCCGGAGCGCTCCCGCGAATGCCCGTACGCGCGTTCGCGCGTTCGCGGGTGCGCGCACGCGCCCGTGCGCGCGCCCGTTCGCGCTAGCGCCGTTTGGCGCCAAAGGGCCTTTAAAAGGGTGACAGGTGCTCATGTTAGCTGCTGTTCGTCTGCAGCTCTGCACCTGAAAGTTCCTGTATCTGCCTGCTTGTTGTTTGATATTGACCCGGCTACGTCTGACCATTCTCCAGTCTCCTATCCGACCCGGCTTGTCTGACCTTGTTTCTTCTGCTACCCGTTGCTGAACTCCTGCCTGTCTGACTACCCTTGGATCATCCCTCCTGTTGATATCCTGCCTGATCTCCTGCCAAATACGGACTGTCTGACCTTGCTTACCTGTGTCCTGCTTCGCTGCTCCAGCCTGCCTGTTTGCATCCAGCTGCTGTCTCCGCATCCGGCTACCAGCCTACCTACCGGCCTGCACCAGTTACCTGCATCCACAGCTCAGCCAACCCTGAGGGACTTCATCCCAGTTCCGGTGTCTGCTTCTGCTGGAACCCGCATCAGGCCCTCCTACCCACTGTGCTCAGGAGACCACTGTTCCCACTTCCAGCGGCTCCTGAACCAGCGCTTAAGAGAGGTCTCCTTCTACCAGTCAGGCTCAACTACCAGGTACATTACAGTGTCAGCTAAAGACTCACAAAAGTCTCTAGCATAGGCTAACATTCTGTTAGCGAATCTACGATACGTAAAACACTAAACAAGAATGCATTTCATGGGAGGATACCTCAGAGGAAGCCACTCCTGACCAAAAAAAAAAACATTGCTGCACGTTTACAGTTTGCACAAGAGCACCTGGATGTTCCACAGCAGTACTGGCAAAATATTCTGTGGACAGATAAACCAAAGTTGAGTTGTTTGGAAGAAACACACAACACTATCTGTGGAGAAAAAGAGGCACAGCATGCCAACATCAAAACCTCATCCCAACTGTGAAGTATGGTGGTGGGGGCATCATGGTTTAGGGCTGCTTTGCTGCGTCAGGGCCTGGACGGATTGCTATCATCGAAGGAAAAATTAATTCCCAAGTTTATCAAGACATTTTGCAGGAGAACTTAAGGCCATCTGTCCACCAGCTGAAGCTCCACAGAAGATGGGTGTTGCAACAGGACAACGACGCAAAGCATAGAAGTAAATCGACAACAGAATGGCTTAAACAGAAGAAAATACGCCTTCTGGAGTGGCCCAGTCAGAGTCCTGACCTCAACCCGATTGAGAGGCTGTGGCATGACCTCAAGAAAGCGATTCACACCAGACATCCCAAGAATATTGCTGAGCCGAAACAGTTCTGTAAAGAGGAATGGTCAAGAATTACTCCTGACCGTTGTGCCCGTCTGATCTGCAACTACAGGAAACGTTTGGTTGAAGTTATTGCTGCCAAAGGAGGTTCAACCAGTTATTAAATCCAAGGGTTCACATACTTTTTCCACCTGCACTGTGAATGATTACATGGTGTGTTCAATAAAAACATGGTAACATTTAATTCTTTGTGTGTTATTAGTTTAAGCAGACTGCGATTGTCTATTGTTGTGCCTTAGATGAGGATCAGATCACATTTTGTGACCAATTTGTGCAGAAATCCATATCATTCCAAAAGGGTTCACATACTTTTTATTGCAACCGTATACACATGGGACAGTGTACCAACCAGACTTGTCTATGTACTCTTTTTTAGCATATGGTTTAATGTGATTCAATACATTTTGTTATTTTATCATAATGTGAGACCATTTTCGTTCCTATTGGGATTATAGTGGCAACCTTTAAAGTCAGTTTTCCCTATTCTTTTCCTTTTTTTGTGCTTACATTAGAGCACATGTGTCAAACACAAGGCTCACAGGCCGAATCCAGCCCTCCAGGCCCTGTCATGTGGCCCTTGCTCCCAGTTTTGCAGCTGGAACGTGGCGGAGCTCCATTCCGCCAACTCTGGCTCTCGCCCTCCGCTCCCTCTCCCCACTGTCACCTGAAGACACAGAAGTCTTCTGTGTTTACCAGGGACAGCTTTGCTCCCACATCTAACAGATCCCTGCATGAAGCCACATTGGGGACAGATCTCCAGGCAGAGAGAGTAAAAATCACCCTGCAAGGTGAGGCAGAGCTGCCTACACAGGGAGGTACTAGAGCCAGTGGTGTATTTAGGTTTTGTGCTGCCCTAGGCCTGACTAAACGCATGCACCCCCCTAATTTAAATACGACCCACCCCATCCTGTCGAGGCCACACCCCTTCCTGTTTCAGACCCACCCTATCATCTGTAAACCAAGCCCCTTCCTCTTTAGGCTTATTTGGCACCTTTCAGGGGGGAACGGGTACCTGTTTCTGACAGGTACCCTTCCCCACTTCCGGGAGCCTGCGCTGTCCCCTCTGAAGTTTGCCCCCCCTCCTCCTTCCTCCACTGGGCCATTCAGAAAGTGCAACGCGCTTCGCACATGTGCAGTAGGGAACCGGTCGGTTTCCCTTACCATGAATGATAGTGGTAAAACCCGAGAGCCAATCCGAAAATCGGCTGAGGTGTCGACATCGCTGGACCCTGGGACAGGTAAGTGTCCTAATATTAAAAGTCAGCAGCTACAGTATTTGTAGCTGCTGAGTTTTATTGCTATCATGGGGGGGGGGGTCTCACTGTGCCCATCAATTGCAGCCTCACTGTGCCCCATCAAATGCAGCCACTGTGCCCATCAAACGCAGCCACTGTGCCCATCAAACGCAGCCACTGTGCCCTCAAACGCAGCCACTGTACCCATCAAATGCTGCCACTGTGCTATCAAACGCAGCCACTGTGCCAAATGCAGCCACTGTGCCCATCAATTGCAGCCACTGTGCCCATCAATTGCAGCCACTGTGCCCATCAATTGCAGCCACTGTGCCCCATCAAACGCAGCCACTGTGCCCAAACGCAGCCACTGTGCCCATCAAACGCATCCACTGTGCCCATCAAACGCAGCCATTGTGCCATCAAACGTAGCCACTGTGCCCATGAAACGTAGCCACTGTGCCCATCAAATGCTAACACTGTGCCCATCAAATGCTAACACTGTGCCCATCAAATGCTAACACTGTGCCCATCAATTGCAGCCACTGTGCCCATCAAACGCAGCCACTGTGCCCATCAAACGCATCCACTGTGCCCATCAAACGCATCCACTGTGCCATCAAATGTAGCCATTGTGTCATCAAACGCAGCCATTGTGCCCATCAAACGTAGCCACTGTGCCCATCAAATGCTAACACTGTGCCCATCAAATGCTAACACTGTGCCCATCAAATGCCACTGTGCCCATCAAACGTAGCCACTGTGCCCATCAATTGCAGCCACTGTGCCCATCAAACGTAGCCACTGTGCCCATCAAATGCAGCCACTGTGCCCATCAAATGCTAACACTGTGCCCATCAAATGCTAACACTGTGCCCATCAAACGTAGCCACTGTGCCCATCAAACGTAGCCACTGTGCCCATCAAATGCTAACACTGTGCCCATCAAATGCTAACACTGTGCCCATCAAACGTAGCCACTGTGCCCATCAAACGTAGCCACTGTGCCCATCAAATGCTAACACTGTGCCCATCAAATGCTGCCACTGCCAGTGCCCATAACACTGATATAATTTATTTAATCATTATACCTGCTGTCCTGGGGGTTTCCCTCGTGCTCCTCTCTCTCCTCTATCTGACGTCACAGCCAGATCCCGCCCCAGGGCCGAGGAGAAGATTCACTGCAGGGGAGGGTAGGCGGAGCTTAAGGCTCCACCTGTCACCTGCTGATTATAGAGGAGCGAGTGACACACGCCGCCCCCCCGCATGAGAAACACCCCCCCCCCACCTGTCTTGCCGATTCCCGGATGCCGCCTCCCGCACACATGCAGCCCACGGCGGCCGGCTTTCTGTAGCGGCGCCGCGGTGTATGGGCGTGCTTGGCAGAGAGTGGGGGGGCGTGAGGTACACGCCCCCACCCTCTGCCAAGCACGCCCATACACCGCGGCGCCGCTACAGAAAGCCGGCTGCCTTGGGCTGCATGTGTGCGGGAGGCGACAGCGGGAGCCGGGAATCGGCAAGACGGGTGGGGGGGCTTCCTCTCATGCGGGGGGGCGGCCCTTTTCGCCGCCCCCCGCAAAGTGCCGCCCTAGGCCTAGGCCTTGTTGGCCTAGGCCAAAACACAGCCCTGACTAGAGCCGGGCCAGGTAGGAGAGAGTAAAGATGCAAGGAACTTGGGGGGGGGGGGGGTTGGAGTCGGGCTTGCACACTGTGCATTGTGCATAGTGCACCCCTAAATTCTGAACTCTGTACGTAGAGTATTCCTGAACCCTGCACTCTGTACATAGAGTACGCCTGAACCCTGCACTCTGTACACAGAGTACTCCTGAACTCTGCACTCTGTATATAGAGTACTCCTGAACCCTGCACTCCGTACGTAGAGTATTCCTGAACCCTGCGCTCTGTATTTAGAGTACTCCTGAACCCTGCACTCTTTACATAGCCCACCCCTAAACCCTGCACTCTGTATGTAGCGCACCTCTGAACTCTGTACTTAGAGTACTCCTGAACCCTGCACTCTGTACGTAGAGTACTCCTGAACCCTGAACTCTGTACGTAGAGTACTCCTGAACCCTAAACTCTGTACGTAGAGTACTCCTGAACCCTGCACTCTGTACGCAGAGTACTCCTGAACCCTGCACTCTGTACTCTGTTTGTAGCGTACATCTGAACCCTGCATTCTGTATGTAGTACCAGTGGCGGCCGCTCCATTAGGGGTGCAGCCCCCCCCATCCATGCGTCCAGCCCCCTAATCTACATGCGGGGCACCAGACGCATGGATTCCAATGGGTTTTTTTTTCTTTGAAGCACGTGATTAGAGCCAGAGGCTCTAATAGGCTCCAAAAAAGGTTGGGCTTGGGGCGCAGCGCAGCGCACAACTGGGTGTATGAATGAATATTCGCTATTGTCACACTGATTCTCCTCCCGGCCAATCAGGAAGCAGGTCTTGAGACCCGTTTCCTGATTGGCCGAAAGGAGAAGCGATCCTGTTGGCCTAGGAGGAAGAGGGAGGAGACACAGGGCTACCGTGAGGAGACGCAGGAGAAGCCACTGCCCGTCACCCAGGGGGAAGCACTGCCCCCACCATAGATGGGGTAAGTGCGGGGCCGCCTGACCAACTGGGGGGGTTGCAATTGACCCAACCGACCCACGGGGGGTGTGTGGGTGACCCAACTGCTACTGTGTAGCACACCCCTGAACCCTGCACTCTTTACGTAGCGCACTCCTGAACCCTGCACTCTTTATGTAGCGCACTCCTGAACCCTGCACTCTTTATGTAGCGCACCCCTGAACTATGCAATCTGTACATAACACACTCCTGAACCCCAGCACTCTGTATGTAGCAAACCCCACATACACCCAGCCCTTCGGAGGGCAACCATATTGCTGATGTGGGTCGGGATGAAATTGAGTTTGACACCACTGCATTAGAGCACATACAATCCCAGTGTGGTCAGTTTTCTGGCTGTGCTGGGAGAACAGCCTGCCTATCCTCTAATGGCCAAGACTTGCGCTGACACGCCCCCCCTCCCCCCGTACAGCTCTTTATTAGGAAGATCAGTGTGCTGCTGCTTCTCCACCCTCATCTCTTTAAGCCCCCTATGAAGCTGAGAACAAAGGTTATGTGATTACTTATTTTTAAAAAGTATTTATCATTTGGTTTTTTTTATATTCACAAACATTTTGCCTTTCTGCTTTAAACTGAATGGGATGTTTTACAAGGTGAAGGTTTACATATATTTTAAAAGCATGCAAAGTGGAAGAAAGAATTCCAGGTATGGATATTTTTACATACTTACATTGGTTCAGCTTGAACCAATGTAACTCTGTATATACCAAACCTGTGGCATCCCTCTAGAAGCTGGGATCCCTCTAGAAGCTGGAAATCTCTGTATAGACACCGCTACTACAACGCTACTACATTGCTACTACAGTTATCTCCACAAGCTTCCAGGTTCCGTGCTGAGTGACTTCCCTGCTGCCTTGTGAACACAGGAGGATGGACTCTCAGCACAGGAACCATTCAGAGAACACTTTGCAATAGTTTATGTCTGAGCTGGGCTTGTCCTGAAAATAATGTAAATAGCACAAATAAAACAGTATCAGGGGCCGTACTCAATCTAGTTTTAGGGTAATAGCCCCCCCCTTTACATATCTCTCTCAGAGGATAACTTCTAGTTTATCCAAACTAGTAAAGTAACGGGTTCTCTTTACAAGACAGTCCATGTGCATGCTGTTCTTATTTTCCTACATGCTCCTGCCAGCCAATCCCCTATGAAACCGACCAAGATTTTGCTGTAAGTTTTGACTTGCTAAGGAAGCAGGGGGTCCAGGGGGTCCAGGGCTTTTTTTCAGCGGGAACGTGGGAGAACGCAGTTCCGGCACCTCCAGCACTGAATGGCGTGCTGGCCTGTGTTGGTCTATTGATGCCAACTGGAGGGGGATCTATTGTCGCTGTGTGGATCTTTTGTTGCTGGGGAGGTTTATTTGTGTTGGTGGAGAATATTTTTGCTGGGGGGGGGGGGGGTTCTTAGGTTAGTAGGGGGTCAATTAATGCTGGTAGGGATCTCCTGTTGAGGGAGGGGTCTATTGTTGGCTGCTGTAGTCTGTTGATGCTGGCTGATCTACTGTTTTGTTACTGGAGGGGTTTATTATTGTTGGTAGGTATTTTGCCATGGGAGATCTATTGTTGTTGGGGGGGATCTGTTGTTACTGGTTGGGATCTTATGTTGCTAGGGGGGTCAATTGTTTCTGGCTGCTGGGAGATGTACTGTATTGTTATATTGGGGTCTACTATTGCTGAGGGGGTATATTTTGCTGCAGGAGATAAATTGTTACTGCTGGGGGATGCTATTGTTGCTGGTGGGGATCTTATGTTGCTAGGGCGTCAATTGTTGCTGGGAGGGATCTACTGTTGAGGGAAGGATCTGTTGATGTTGGCTGCTAGAGGGTCTGTTGATGCTGGCTGCTGGGAGATGTACTGTATTTACTGTATTGTTATAGTGGGGGGGGGGGGGGATGGATGGTATTTTGCTACAGGAGCTCTATTGTTGCTGGGGATCTAGTGTTGCTAGGGGGTCAATTGTTGTTGGGAGGGATTTGCTGTTAAGGGAGGGGTCTGTTGATGCTGGCTGCTGGGAGATGTACTGTATTGTTATATTGGGGGGGTCTATTGTTGTTGGGGGGGGTATTTTGCTACAGAGGATCTATTGTTACTGGGGATCTTAGGGGGTCAATTGTTGTTAGAAGGGATCTGCTGTTGAGGGAGGGGTCTGTTGATGCCGGTTGCTAGAGGGTCTGTTGATGCCGGTTGCTAGAGGGTCTGTTGATGCCGGTTGCTAGAGGGTCTGTTGATGCCGGCTGCTGGGAGATATACTGTATTGTTATATTGGGGGGTCTATTGTTGCTGGGGAGATCCCTTGTTGTTGGAGGGTGTTTTGCTACAGGGGATCAATTGTTGCTGTGGGATCTACTGTTGCTGGGGATCTACTGTTTCTGGTGGGGAATCTATTGTTGCTGGAGGGGATTTGTAGTTCCTGGGGGGGTAGGGTTTGTTGCTGGCTGCACAAGATCGTGCTCAGAGGTGGGTAGGGGATGGAGACAAGGGGTGACTTGGAAGGAGGGAGTACCCGCACCTATTCCCTGCAGAGGTCTATTCATACTCTCCACGTTACACATTCGGGATTGGCAATTAGTTGCTAATCCCACAGTATCTTAGGGTGGGAATGGGAGAATATAGGGAAGGAAATTGCTCTTTCTAGTCCCTCCTGTAAGGTGAACCTCTTGCTTTGTTTAGTATGGGCGGTGTACGGGTACAGCAAGTCAAGGCAAGCTAAATTATTTATTGAACTGATATCAATTCACTGAAACGCAATCCAGAAAGTATTTCGATCGCTCACTCTGAAAGTCCTGGGAATTCCAGCTTATACTGCACCATACTGTTTTCCATCAATATTAAAATGATAAATCACTTTTTAGTGCTAAAATAGCAGAAACCCCCAACAATAAGGGATCAAAAAAACAAAAAACAAATAAAAAACAAACAAACAAATTGTAGCATCTCCCTAGTATAGAATGCTCTTCACATTTTGTTTTTGGCCTGCTCTGTAACCAGAGGAGCAGCGATCATTTGCCTCGGTCTGCTCATAGCTTCACAGGCTATGAGTTTCAGTTGTTTTCCCCCCCTGCCTCTGCGAGAAGTTTCCAGAGCTTAGGGTGGGAAATTCAAATGTCTAGCCTGAATATTTACTATGCCCTGTCCAATCCCTGGGGAGGTGTGCCCAGAAGGTGGTCTGGCAGGTGGTAAAGAGCCTGAAGCCTTAAGGAGATTGTCTTCCCACCAGGGATAGATCTGTGATCTTCAGGCAGCTGCTTGCCCCTGAAGCACCTCTGGACTGAATGACGGACCTCTCTATTAAAGGGATCAAGTCTAAGGATGTATCTGCTCTAGGACTTGTGGTTGGAGACCCCGGCTGCCTCCCTGAAACGGCGTAGTTGGAGAGACCCGCCTCATGATCCACACCTACCCTGTTTCCCCGAAAATAAGACCTAGAGTGATGGTCGATGATTGCTGCAATATAAGCCCTACCCCCCAAATAAGCCCCAGTTAAAGTCCTTGTAGGTCTTATTTTCAGGGTAGGGCTTATTTTCGGGGAAACAGGGTAGGGCTTATTTGGGGGGTAGGGCTTATATTGCAGCCATCACCGACAATCACGCTAGGTCTTATTTTCGGGGAAACAGGGTATGAGACTTTAACTACTCTGTAGCTATCTTGTGTTCCCCAGCTATGAGACTTTGTACCCTCCCCCCTGACGCCCAATATCCTTTCTTGGTCCCCCAATTTAGCCATGGACGTAAATGCTAGTCCGTCCCTGGCCTCTAGAGGTGCTGTCTGCCTTTGGGGTGTCACGGGGTGCTACACCATAAAGGGGATATTATATTACAGCAGTATATGCTGCTGACCACCAATTTGTCTAGGTACTGCAAATAGGAGTTCAGGGAGGGGGTGGGGTCCCCATCAAATTTTTGCTATGCGGCTTCAGGATTCGTAGTTACCCCCTTGCCCCTGGATGGGGAAAAAAAAAAGGATGAAAGATGACCTGTCGGACCATACTGCTTTTTTTCCAGGTCTTGTGCTTCTTCCCCAGATTATGGAGTTGATTTACTAAAACTGGAGAGTGCAAAATGTGGTGCAGCTCTGCATAGAGACCAATCCGCTTCCAGGTTTTATTGTCAAAGCCTAATTGAACAAGCTGAAGCTAGAAGCTGATTGGCTTCCATGCAAAGCTGCACCACATTTTGCACTCTCCAGTTTTAGTAAATCAACCCCAATATGTCTTCTTGCTCCCAGAGACAAGTGGCTCCCAAACTAGCATCCCTGCTATAAACTCCAGCTTTGTGACACTAACAGTCAGTGGCGGTCCGTCCATACGGGGCACAGGGGTGCTGCCCCCCTAATCCATGCGTCTGGCCCCTAATCTACATGCAGGGTGCCAGGCGCATAGATCCCAATGGGGTTTTTATTTATTTATTTTTTTTTTTTAAGCCTGATTAGAGCCTCAGGCTCTATTTGGCTTTAAAAAAGGGTGGGCTCGGGGATAGGGTTGCCACCTGTCCAGGATTCACCCGGACAATTCGGGTTTGGAATCATGCGTCCGGGTTTCAGACTGCCTGAAACCCAGACACATTATTTAGCCTGGACTATGGCCCCCCAGCAGGGTTGCTGGCTGCAGTTGTCTAAGCTGAGAGTGTGTGTTACACTCTTTCACACTGCCCAAAGCCAACACTAACAATCCACCCCCAAACACACACACAGACAGGAGAGGAGAGAGGGCGCGATCTGCACCTCTTCCCCCCACCCCTCTGTGTCTGCCCACACTCCAATCCCCGGCGCTGTGCCTCAGAATAGGAAAGTGGGGGCTGGAAATTTGAAGTCCAGCAGCCTCAGATACATCTGGATGAGAGGTGCTGACTGCAAAGGGGTGAGTGAGCTCACCATCCATCCCTGTCTGTGACTGAAGTCTCCCCCCCTTCTCTCTCCTGCCTCTGAGTGAGTATACTAAGGTAAATCAGGGTTCTCAGAGCCCCCCTTACATCAGATTTCCTCTTTAAACTAGAGGCCACAGTGTTCCCCCTTACATCAGAGTCCTCTCCGTACATCACAGTTCTCAGTGTTCCCTCTTAAATCAGGGTTCCCAGAGCATCCCTTATGTCAGAGTCCCCAGAGTTCTCCCTTACATCAGAGTCTGCAGAGTCCCCCCTTACAGTGAAAGGGAACTCTGCGAGTTCAAATGTAAAATGGGAACTCTGTGGACTCTGATGTAAAGGGGGACTCTTGTGATTAAAGGGGTTGTAAAGGTTTTTTTTTTTTTTTAAATAATAAACATGTTATACTTACCTTCACTGTGCAGAACCTGTGGCCCTGAACCTGCTATTCTGGGGTCCTTCGGCAGCTGTTTCAGCTCCTCCCCGCAAGAACTAACCACCTTAATGCGTGCTCCCTCGCATGGTGGTTAGTTCTTGCAGGCACGCTCCCGTGATACAGCCGGCGGCTATAGCCGCTCACTGTATCACTCGGCCCCGCCCCCCGGCGCGCCGCGTCATTGAATGTGATTTCAATACATCCACTGTAGCCAATCAGCGGCCAGGCCGAGCGGCTTAATGGATGTCGGGAGCGAGCGGCTGACTTTCGAGGTGTCAGGTAAGTAAGACGGGGGGGGGGGGGCTGGGGGCGGCGGTATTGTCGGAAGTTTTTTCACCTTAATGCATAGAATGCATTAAGGTGAAAAAATTTTTACCTTTACAACCCCTTTAACTTCATATGATTAGAAATGTTATTTAATAGCAAAATATATGTATAGTTTATACTATAAAAAAAAAAAATTGCAGTGTGCCGCTAAAGTGTTCAGGTTTGACTTGAAGAAAAGGTGGCAACCCTACTTGGGGAGCAGAGCACTGCGCCCCGAGCCCACTCACTTGTGGGACAATAGCAAATGAATATTCGCTATTGTCTTCCTGATTCTCCTCCCGGGCCAATCAGGAAGCAGTTCCTGACTTCCGATTGGCCAGGGAGTCTTAGGATTCCCTGGCCAATCGGGTCTCGGGACACACTTCCTGTTCGGCTTGGGAAGAGAAGCAATGGCCCGGATCTTCCTTCCCCCTGCCTCTTTAGGTAAGGCCGTCTGTCTCCGGGGGGGGGGGGGGGGGTAGATCGCCGCATTCCCGTCCATCTCTCGCAAGGGTTGTCATTAGTTTGAGACAACCCCCCCCCCCCAAAATAAATATTGAGCACAGGCTGCCAGTGCTAACAGTTTTTTTAGGAATAGATCACAAAGGTCCACTCATGTCAAGGCAATATTCCAGATTGCAAGCTACAATGGTTATTGGGTCATTTTTACTTAAAAATTTGTATTTTTAATACGTATTTAACAGAAGGAGCACCCATGATGCCGGTATTACAGAACAACCCAGTTTTTACAAAGAGAGCACAGCAGAAGCTTTCTGATTGAAAGTCCAAAAGGTCCCATATGAACACAGCAGGCAGGAAAGGGAAGGAAAGAGGAGAAGTAACTCCTCTGACTCATTCAGTTGTGTGTGAAAATATTCTCTTTGGATATTGAACTCTGTAAACAGGAACTTCAACTCTAAGCGCTCTTAGGGTCCCACCCCCATCTTTGATTATTCCACGCGTGTGCAGATATACCGCAAGTCTCTGTCAGGTCTATGGGACCCGGCAGAGACCTGCGCAATATCTGTGCACACATTGATGGTAACTATTTTAACCACTTCCCGCAAGATCACATACCTGTACGTCATTTTGCTGAAGTGGTCGTAGCCGGGCTGATGCGGGCATCAACACTTGTAGGCATCAACCCGGTATCGTTTTTTTAGAGCGGACAGTCAGCTTTCTTGTGATAACAACTGGCTCCCCCCTCCCGTCGCCTTCCGCTGCTCCCCCCGGGTCTCCTGTCCCACTGAGAGACCCGAGCCACCAGTCCGCCGGCTGGCCGGAGTCTCGAACAAAGCCGGATTCAGCTTTGATCAGTCTCTGGTGTAGTAACGTCACTTCTGGTTTACTCGCCAGTCAATGGCGCTGGATTAAAAAAATCCACAGTATTCAAAAACGCCGACTTTGGCGTTTTGAATACTTTGAATACTTTGAAGTGCAGAGGAGGGCTTTGGGGATATTTACATTCCTTATAAAAAGTGATCAGGAAATTTTTGGGACAGTGGAAAAATAAAAAAATAAAATAAATATGAAAAAGACATTTTTTTTTTTTTTTAAAGCGCCCCATCCCCCCAAAGAAAGTGCATACTCAAGTCGCGCCTGCAAATGTAAACAGTGTTCAAATCGCACATGTGAGGCATCGCCATGATTGTTAGATCATGAGCAATAATTCTTATGCAAGACCTGCTCTGTAACTCTAAACAGGTAACCATTCACATTTTTTTAAATCGTTGCCTATGGAGATTTTTAAGTACCATAGTTTGTCTGGTGGGAGATCTGAGCCTAGCCGATGATACAAAGCCTCGAGGAAAGCATTGTGATAACTATCTTTGATATTCTTTTATTATGTGTTCTGTTGGTATAAGTTTGTAATATCTTTCTTTAGTATTTTCATGTTAGCGTTTTCCTATTTTCTTGGGAAATAAATAAGACTTTGTTTTATTAAGCCGTGTGCTTGGTTTCATAGCTAAGGTGATCTCAAAAAACTTGCCACCGCCTTCATTTAAAGGCTGGCTGTGGAGGCACATGCATTCTGATAAATGCTGGCAGGTGGACTGAAGGGCAGCCCATCCCTTCTTAAAGGTACAGAAGCACACCAGACACCCAGCGAGTTGGTGGCAAGTAGGCTTTGGTTTTTTCCTGGGCATTCCCCAGGCTTTGTTTGCATCTGTTTGTAGCCCTCCAAAGCCGCTTACTGCGATAGCCAGCTATAAATGAAGGCGGTGGCAAGTTTTTTGAGATCACCTTGGTGTGTTTATTGGTCCAAAAACGCACCAGCACCTTTGCAGCCATGGTGCTATTTGCTGGGTGTCTGGTGTGCTTCTGTACCTTTAAGAAGGGATGGGCTGCCCTTCAGTCCACCTGCCAGCATTTATCCATCAGAATGCATGTGCCTCCACTGTGGGGACACTCATATTTTAGTGTTAGGACCACAGATATCAGGGTGCCTTGACAAGGCTCTGTGGCTTACGCATGCATTTGCAAATGCGTGCGGACTAAACCCCTGTTTTTAACGCGTACTGTTAGACAGGTCAATTTGGTTGTCTGCGAGTTGGTGGTAAGTAGGCTTTGGTTTTTTCCTGGGCATTCCCCAGACTTTGTTTGCATATGCATTGGTTTCATAGCTAACCTTATATTATTGTGATATTAACAGTAACGTGATCAGAGTTTTAATAGACCAGCTAACTAGGGGAATAGACAAGTTAATACATAGGTGCAATAGATATAGGGAATAACCACCCCCGAATAATATTTATTTGCACCAAATACTTCAGTCACCATTCCACGAGCGTGCGCAATTTTAAAACGTGACATGTTAGGTATCTATGTACTCGGCATAACATCATCTTTCGCATTATACAAAAAATTGGGCTAACTTTACTGTTTTTTTTTAATTCATTGAAATGTATTTTTTCCCCAAAAAAATTGCGCTTGAAAGACCGCTGCACAATTACAGTGTGACATAAAATATTGCAACAACCGCCATTTTATTTTCTAGGGCCACTGCTAAAAAATGATATAGAATGTTTGGGGGGGTTCTAAGTAATTTTCTAGCAAAAAATACTGATTTTAACTTGTAAGCAACAAATGTCAGAAATAGGCTCAGTCTTGAAGTGGTTAAAGGATGAAGATCTTCTTTAAGAAGACATGTAAATATGTGCAAAAGAGCCTAGAGCTCCACCTGCTGGCTGGAAATAAACATTACATATTTATATGTAATACTTTATAATTTTTTTTTTTTTTTGTTTGTTTTGTTTTTTTTTTTTTAGCTCTGAAAATAACACAAAGTAGAAAATTATATACAAGAACACAATAAATTCCCTTTTAGGTCTATGGTTGTCTTTACAGAAGTGAGTGTAAAAGTATACATAGTAGTGAGAACCATTTGCAGGAAGGTAGGCCCCCTTACAACCTCAGAGCCCTGTGCCTCTGACGTTGGGGAAGTCATCTCTGATATGCTTTGGATGTAATTACCTGGTTCACCGTCCATTCTTTCTGTTTACCAAAAACTTCCATTACGTGCCAGTCTTCCAGGGAGACTTGTCTTAACTGATTCTCGGTAAACTGAGTTGCCAGGCGGCCCAGGCGCATAAGGACGAGGTTTGAG
The DNA here is from genome assembly GCF_042186555.1 of Aquarana catesbeiana. NCBI lineage: Eukaryota > Metazoa > Chordata > Amphibia > Anura > Ranidae > Aquarana > Aquarana catesbeiana. Next base: position 10,276,605 of record NC_133326.1, on the reverse strand, counting down.
AGCTTGGATGGAGGGCCCGCTATCTATGAAAAATAAAGAAAATAAAGCTGCCTGAATATTTATTTTATTAAAAACTTAAATTTCTTCATTCATAAGAATAGAGCGAATAAGGAATATGACCACTAGATGGAGCTGATGATCTTAGGAAATAAATACTATGATTGTCAGCTCCATCTAGAGGCCATAATGTGATATTTCCCTAATTCACGCTATTCTTACGAATATCAAACCTAGAGAGGAAATGGCCTAACATTTGATTTTGTCAGAATTCGCACAGAATAAATGTACATGCATTTTCGCAATTTATTTTCCAAATACACCCCTAAGTACTGAGAACACCTTCATGTGATACCTGTAATACTCCTTCTGAAGAAGTCCCCTTCCATGGGACGTCACGCGCAAAGGGGCAGAGTTCAGTGACATCACCAAGGATAACAAAATATCCGAAATAACGAATGCCACATCTAAACAAATGGAACAGAACAAATGAATAATAATAAATAATAATAAATGAAAGTTTTTATTATTATTGCTATTTATTATTATTAATTGGTTATGTTCCATTTGTTTAGCTGCGTCATTCGTTATTTCAGATAATTCGTAACTTTCGGATAAATTTGTATTTGTTACGTTCACTAACAGCCAAATTTAAAAGGAAATTCCAATACCTATAATTTAATAGTTAGTAATAGTTATGTTATTATTAGTTATTTATTATTTCAGATTTTCGAACTTCTAATTTCCGAATTTTTGAATTTAGGAATTTTCAAATATCCGAATTTAAAATTTGTTAAAATTTGTCGAAATTCGTTAAAAAAACAAATTCGGAACAAAGCGAATTGCACATGTCTAATAGTTTAAGAAAAAAAAAACTCTTGGATGGACATCTTAGAAAAAACAGTATACAGGGATATGGGAAATGATTTTTCTACACACACACCTACACAGGATGGACTGTTGTCTTTATTCAACCTTACCAACTATGTAACTATTTTTCTATGGGAAGTGGCCTAATCTACGGCGCCTTTCACACGGACGGCTATTCTGCCGCAGTTAAAAGCATGTTTTTTTTCCTGTGGAGTTCAAGACTCCAGGCACTGCGATCAGCTGCATTTGCACAGTGCGATTAGCTGCGGTCGCGTTTGGCTGTGGATTGCCATTTCCATGGCAACACAACAGGGTGCCGACTCGCACTGTTTGGTATGAATCTTGAGGGGGAACTCCACGCCAAATTTTAAATTAAAAAATGGCGTGGGTTCCCCCCCCAGGGGCATACCAGGCCCTTCGGTCTGGTATGGATTTTAAGAGGAACCCCTACGCTGAAAAAACGGCATGGGGCTCCCCCCCAAAATCCATACCAGACCCTTATCCGAGCACGCAGCCCGGTCGGGCAGGAAAGGGGGTGGGGACGGGCAAGCGCCCCCCCCCTCCTGAGCTGTACCAGGCCGCATGCCCTCAACATGGGGGGTGGGTGCTTTGGGGGAGGGGGCACCCTGCGGCCCCCCACCCCAAAGCACCTTGTCCCCATGTTGATGAGGACAAGAGCCTCTTCCCGACAACCCTGGCCGTTGGTTGTCGGGGTCTGCGGGCGGAGGGCTTATCGGAATCCGGGAGCCCCCTTTAATAAGGGGGCCCCCAGATCCCGGCCCCCCACCCTATGTGAATGAGTGCCCCTACCCATTCACCTAGGGAAAAAGTGTCAATAAAAAAAACACACTACACAGATTTTTAATGTAATTTATTAGACAGCTCCGGGGGTCTTCTTCCGACTTCGGGGGTCTTCTTCCGGCTTCGGGGGTCTCTCTGGTTCTTCTCCGCGCTCTCCAGGTCTTCTGCCGGTCTCCTCCGCTATCTTCTGCTCTTTTGCCGCTCTTTTGCTATAGCGGAGGAGCCCGGTCTGCTGCCTTCTGCCTTCTTCCCTCTTCTCTTCTTCTGATGTTGACACGATGCTCTCTCCGGCTGGAATCCACTCTGGGCGCTCCGCTCTGACTTATATAGGCGGTGACCCCGCCCCCTTATGCCGTCACAGTCCCTGGGCATGCTGGGACTGTGCCCGAACAGAATATAAAAGAATGAAATAGAAAATAAAAGAATAGAACAGAAAATAAAGGAATAGAATATAATTTAAAAAAATATAGCCGTTTTCCGAAATTCAAATTTCGAAAAAGAATAGAATAAAACAGAATAGAAAAGAATATCAAAAATAGAACCGAAAATAAAGGAATAGAATAAAATTTTAAAAAATAGCCATTTTCCAAAATTCGAATTTAGAAAAGAATATAATAAAACAGAACAGAATAGGAAAGAGTAGACTAGAATAAAAGAGAGCAAAACAGAATAGAATAGAAAAAAAAAAAATATAATAAAATAGAAAATAAAGGAATAAAATAGAAAATAATATAATAAAACAGAATAGAAAATAAAGAAAGAGAATAAAAAATAGAATAGAAAATAAAATAGAAAATAAAATAATAGAATTGAATAGAAAAGAATAGAATATAAAATAATGAAATAGAATAGTGCAAAACAGAATAGAATAGCATAGAAAATAAAAGAATAGATTACAATAGAATGGAACATAGAATAGAAAATAGAGGAATAGAATAGAATTGAGAATAAAATAGAAAAACTACAGCCATCTTCCGAAATTTGAATTTTGAAAAGAATGGAATAGAAAAGAATAGAGTAAAACAGAACAGAATAGAATAGTATAGAAAATAAAAGAATATAGTAAAATTGAATAGAAAATAAAGGAATAGAATAGAATAGAATAGAAAAGAATAGAACAGAAGAGAAAAGAATAGAATAAAATAGAAATAATATAACTGTCTTCCAAAATTCGAATTTTGAATTTAATAGAACCAGCTATTATTAACAATGAATTTAGATTGATTCGATAATTTTGATTCCAATCAAATTTGAATTTGATTTGAATACCTTGAATCCATTGGAAAAATTCTGAATAATTTCGTTACATACGCAACTAACCAAAATTAGTAACTTAACGAATCGATACGAAACTGAAACAATTTTTTCCTTCTGCACATGTCTAATATATATATAAAATAACATTTGTATGACATTTTATATTGTATGTTTTTTTTGATTGGTGTACTTCTTTATGGGCAGTTTTTCTTTTTTGTGGAAGTCCTGCACATAGATTTATTATTATTAGCTTTTCGCGGCTGCGGGTGATACACAGGAGGGGCGCACTTGCATCACGTGAGGGGTATTTTTAGTAATTAAGTTGCACGGACATCATTTTTTTATAGTACCTGTAATACTTTGCCCAGTAGAAGAGCCAGCTCGCTGGTTGGGATAACAGGGTCCTGACCGATGACTTCCAGACAGTCCATGAAATCAGTGGGCGCCATTGCCAGGAGTAGATCCACCCCCCACGCAGAGACAATGCTGTCACGGAGAATGTTGCACTCAGGACCGCTTGCTGGATGACATTGCAAGAAATATCATTAGTCATTTCTATCAGTGTTATTAAATTTTATTTACGCAGGATAAATACTTTTTCTTTCAGCTCTGTGTAGAGTAGGGACAAGCTTGGGTTCAGTCCAAACCCCCGAAGTTAACTGTCCATTACTGGGCCAATGAGCTGCAGGAGAGAGATTCTCCGTGCCGCAGCTGTATGTATACTAAAGGGTGTGGATGCTTGAGACATCATTGACCTTATATGGTCACATGGCCAATGACCTTGATCTACCATGGCCTTGTACCCATATTAAGTCAATGTTGTCATGGCCATCTCCGCTCTTTTGAGTATGTGCAGCTTTGGGGATGGTAATCTCCGGCCGAAACCTATTGGCCTGGCAATCTTCAGGCTTTGGATGAACTTGGGTCTTGCGTCGAAGCCAAGCTTGTCACTGGTGTAGAGTAAGTTATACCTTATTAGTCAAATTAAAGCAAATGAAAACAAAAGTAACTGAATATTAGTCAATGAAGATAAGAAATCACTACATGTAATGAAAATAAGGCCCATCATGCTCATCTGGTCCTCTACTGATGCTGTCTTCTTTGCATAGGGAAAAGGTATGTAGCACCCTCCTAGTGTAGGATGCTAAGCAAATTTAGTTTTTCGCTCCTTCTGTAGGTAAGGGAGCGTTGATTGTTCTGGTCTTTTCAGGGTTTCACAGGATGGAAGTTTGATAGCTTCCCCCTGCCTCTGGAAGCTTCCAGAACATAGGGAGGGAGATTCAAATGACCAGACTAAGTATTTATCAGGGCCTGGCCAATCCCTTGACCGGGGGTATCCAGGTGGTGGTTGCGGAGGTGATAAATAGTTAAATAAATAGATTGTTCCTTCTTCTCAGGAGGGTTCCAAAGCCCCATGGGCTGCTGCCCTGAGGCAGCCCTTAGACTGTGTAGCTGTTCCTGAGACCTCAGCAGTGTCGTGGCTGAGGGCCTGGATTGATCTTCTGAGGAGCTGGTTGTAGGACATCACCACAAGGGATCTGGTCTGGAGAAGGATTGTCTTCCACACTGGACTGTGTTCAGAGGAAGCTGGAAGGTGGCAGCTATCCTGGGGACTTCTGAGTAAAGACCCTGAGTTGATTTCTGGTGAATGTACACTTTGGGATATAAGTGCCAGTGATATCTTAGATGGGACAGCTCTCATAGGGTCTCAGCGTACTGGTAATTCCCCTGTGCTCAGCAATATCCTGAAGAGTCAGCCTAAAGGAAAGTGTCCCTCTTTTACTGTACATCCTCCTGGAAACCGTGTTGGATACCAGTGGCTCAAATGGGTACCAGTGGCTCAATGTAATCAGATGCCAAAGATAATTACCTTATTGTCTACGACTGTGAGGCCCTAGACTAGGGTTTCTCAACCAATGTTCCATGAAACCCTGGGGTTCCTCCAGAGGTTGTTATGGGTTCCTTGAGCAAATAATAATTTCTGCCTCTCAGATAAGTTCCCACTGACACTGTTGATCTTTTAGCTATCTGTAAGGAGGGAATTCTTTCCAATGGCCACAAGTGTAAAGAACATTCTTCCCTCTGACCATCACACTAATGTATCATGAGTTGTAGATATAGTCATTTTGTAGCAGGGGTTTCCTCAGCACGGAGGGTTATTTCAAGGATTCCCCTGTGTTGAAAAGTTTGAGAAAAGCTGCCTTAGACTTTTTGTTGTCCCTAATTACTTCCAGAGGGAGACTATAAAGAAGAGTGTCCTCTGGTTACTGTGCAAGCATTTTGAAGTATCCCATGCCCTAACCCCTCTCCTGTTTAAAGTTTTTCAAGCAGTACATTTCAGAAAGACATCCCCTAGACTTATTTATTTTAGCCAGAGTATATGGACTGGTGCTTGTGGTAGTGGGCAGCCTCTGTACTAGTAGGGAAGAACCAGTTATTACCAGTGGCCCCTGTGGGGGTAGCACTGCAGGTATAAAATGGCTATAATAAAATTTGGATAGGATGGGGCCTCGGGCACCAAGCTTAAAATAAAATCCAATACCGATACAAGGTACAGCCTGTCCCTCTACCCCTTTCGGTTAACATGACAGGACTTTTACTTAGAAAAATGGTTGACGGGTTTATTGTAGATAAGAAAGATGGAAAATGAATCTCCTTCGAAAAATGAAAAGTTGCTTATCATTGGCTCTAGAACATTTAGGTGGTGATAGGGTCACTTTAAAGCAGATGAATCACAGACAATACATTGTTTAGATTTTCTTCTTTGGGAAATTTGGTAATCGTGACAGCATATAACTATTCTCACAGCTTTACAACCTGACATAAATGCAATAACTTATATTTAGAGTTCTAAATTGGATTCGACATGGTGAAAATCTGAAACTTCCTCAGGAACCCACTGCTACCAGCTGCGATTATCTCCCTTTCCTTGCCGGCATGCTGTCTGCCGGTCCCAGGAGCCCATTCACACTCCCTGTGGAATACACCTCCAAGAAAAGAAAGCTGCACACCGATGATGTCACCAGGTTCAGAAGGTTTACTCAGCCATACAATCCATGCAAGGCCACATTTTGAGGCTGCTCCTTCTGATGTTTCACCCTTATGGGCTTAATTATAGTTTTTTAGTGCTTGAATGGGTGAAATGCATCAGTTAGGGGCGCCCTCCTGGCAGAAACCTGCTGCAAGGATTTTTTTATGCATTTCACCCTTACAAACTTAATCGTAGGGAACTATAAGTAAGCCCATATTAATGAAATGCGTCAGCAGAGGCAGCCTCAATACAGGGACTTGCATGAATTGTATAGCTGAATACATCTTCTGGACTTCGTGACGTCAATAGTGTGTGGCATTCTTTTTTTTTTTGGTGATGGTGAAAATCTGGTGCTGGTTAGGACAGGAGGACCATTTAACAGGGGATACTGGAGTCAACTTGGTGAACTTAGAATGTTACATTACATTGAGGAGCAAGGCAAGTCTTTGTATTTTACTTCTCACCTGAAGTCAGAGATGACTTTTTTAGCAAGGTGCGCTGTCTCTGCATGCTGTCCTGAGACTCTGTTGCATTCTGAGCCCGCGTACAAGCATTGCCCAGAGGGGACATCCTCCATCTATGTTCTTCAGACAAGATCTGTATCACCCATTGGCTGGAGATTGCTGTCTTAAAAGTAAAGTATTGACGTGAAGCCGTGTAGAATTTTTGAACAAAGGGCGACTCAATAAAAGATAATTGGAGAAACAACTTTTATTTTATTTGTCCCTTCTCTTTGCACTTCAGTGGGACTTGCCCCCATTTTTTTTCACCCTCTTACCTTGTCCACTGGGTTTTCCACAAAAACATACCTGCCCACAGAATCCAGCATTGTCTGGTGTCAGCACTGCAGGTCCTCCAACGCCATCTTCTCATGTGACATCATCAGGGGGATGGCTGTCTCTTCCTGGTTTTTTAAGCCAGCCCCCTGATAATGTGGTGCATGCTTAGTGTGGTGGAGATAGCCATGTGCAGCTTAACAGAGATTGACCCCCCCCCCCCACTGTAGTGTCTTGTACCCCCCAATGCTGTGTCCTCTGCCCCTTCACATCCCCCTTCCACTGTAATGTCCTCTACCCCCTCCCCCCACAATAGTGTTCTGTAACAAAGTGTCCTCTGCCCCTTCACTTCACCCCCCTCCAGTTAACAGGAGAGCAGCGGAGGTTGGGGAGGTAGAGCCATGTTCACGATCCACCTGTCGCCCCCCCCCCCCCCCATATTAGGGTAATAGCACTGATCTCTACCAGCCTCATGTAACATGTTCCCAGTTTCCTATTGTCTTCTGTAGCATCTCCCCATCCAACAATGTATCCTGTCCTCACTCTCTGAACCTCATTTCTTCTATTAGCTCTACAGTCTCTGACAGTCCTCTCCAGCATTACATATACTGAACATTATGTGTGGCCCTTTGGTGATGTCGGGGGCTGCATTGGAGGCCCCCTTTAGCTCATAAATTGACATACACTGCTTTAGAGGATCGGCTGTGAGCCACAAAGAGGACGTACGATGCCAATGCTACAGAAGGAGCACCGAGAGGGCCAGCAGGCACACCTCTTCTAAATAAAGCTTTGCTCTAAATCCTGAAGACAGGAAGAACCCCCCAAAAAATTACAGGGAGAGTTGTGTGCCAGGGGGATGCAGGGGGTGCAGAATGAGGCATATTAGAAGATGCATGGGTTGCAGGTTAATGGAGGATGCAGAGTGAGGTAAAATGGAGGATGCAGAGTGAGGTGTAATAGGGATACAGGGGTTGCAGAGAGCAGGTTGGGGGGGAACGGGGTGCAGGGATACGATGATGGACACAGGGTAGGCTACATGATGGGCACGGGGTAGGCTGCATGATGGACACGGGCAGGCTGCATCGGTGGACACAGGAAGGCTGCATGGTGGACACGGGCAGGCTGCATGGTGGACATGGGCAGGCTGCATTGGTGGACACGGGTAGGCTGCATTGGTGGACACAGGTAGGCTGCATGGTGGACACGGGCAGGCTGCATTGGTAGACACGGGCAGGCTGCATTGGTGGACACGGGCAGGCTGCATTGGTGGACACGGGCAGGCTGCATTGGTGGACACGGGAAGGCTGCATGGTGGACACGGGAAGGCTGCATGGTGGACACGGGCAGGCTGCATTGGTGGACACGGGAAGTCTGCATTGGTGGACAGGGGCAGGCTGCATTGGTGGACACGGGCAGGCTGCATTGGTGGACAGGGGCAGGCTGCATTGGTGGACACGGGCAGGCTGCATTGGTGGACACGGGCAGGCTGCATTGGTGGACACGGGCAGGCTGCATTGGTGGATAAGGATAAAGTTGTTGTTAATATTTATTTTTATGACTTAATTCTGCATAAAACATTTAAGTCTCATTTCATTAGATAATTTATGCATGTTTAGGGGCGGGGCAGGGTAGGGGTTGGGTGGGGCAACTGGTGGCAAGTAACCCTTAAGACCTGGCTAGTAGCTCAGGACTTGAAATTTTGAGCCCTGCTATACAGGACCACATGATTAAAAGAGGGCGAAGGTCCACTTTAAATCCTTCAGAACAAAACGGATATGATATGCAGAGTCTGCTAAGTGGAGTATCAAGACTAGACATGTGCACTGCCGAAAAATGTTTTCGATTTCGTTTAATTCGTTTTTTGGGGTTTTTTTTCATTTTTCATGTATTTCGTTAGTATCAAAATTCGTAAATTCTAAAATTCCTACATTCGTAAATTCTAAAGTTCGTAAATTCGAAAATCCAAAATCCAGAAATTATAAATATTGAAAATTCAAAAATTCGTAAAGTCGAAGATCTGAAAATCCAAAATCCGGAAATTTAAAAATCTGGAAATTTTTAAATTCGGAAATTTAAAATAATAACTAACTAACTAATAATAACTAACTATTAAATTATAGGTATTGGAATTTCCTTTCAAATTTGGCTGTTAGTGAACGTAACGGATATGAGTTTGCCTGAAGTTATGATTTATCTGAAATAATGAATGTCTAACAAATGAAACGGAACTAATTAATAATTAATTATTATAATACATTTATTTTTATTGTTATTTATTATTATTAATTCGTTACGTTCCATTTGTTTAGATGCGACACTTGTTATTTCGGATAAATTCGTATTTGTTATGTTCACTAACAGCCAAATTTGAAAGGAAATTCCAGTACCTATAATTTAATAGTAAGTAATAGTTAAGTTATTATTAGTTAGTTATTATTTTAGATTTTTGAATTTTCGTTCTTTTTTGAATTTTCATTTATTTTCGGATTTTCAAATTTCCGGATTTTCGAATTTCCGGACTTCCGGATTTCCGAATTTCTGTATTTCCGAATTTCCGGATTTTAGAATTTTTTGATTTTTTGAATTTACTAATATTCGTAAAAATTCGTTAAACAGGTTTTCGTTAATTCGGATATTTCCGAATTTACGAATTTGTCAAAAATTTGTTAGAAAACTAATTTGAAACGAATTGCACATGTCTAATCAAGACTCTCAGCAACATAAAAAGGACCCACAATACTGTAGGTATAGTGCAGATGAGGCAGAGAAGAGCAAGTAGAGAAATACATAAAGTAAATTATTATTATTATTATTATTATTAACAATTTATATAGCGCCAACAGTTTACACAGCGCTTTACAATGTAGAGGGGAGGAAAATTACAGTACAGTTCAATACAGAAGGGACAGGAGGGCCCGGCTCGTACAGCTTACATTCTAAAGGAAGGGGGGTGGTGGTACAAAAGGTAATAGATGCGGGGAATGATTTGATGGGGGGTGGCTCAGGGACAGTTATGTGGGTGTGGGATAGACTTCCCTGAATAAGTGAGTTTTCAGGGATCTCCTAAAGGTGGACAGGGTAAGGGCTGATTGGACATACTGGGGCAGGGAGTTCCAGAGGATGGGAGAGGCTCTGGAGAAGTCCTGAAGGTGAGCATGAGAGGAGGTAACAAGGGAGCTAGAGATCAGGAGGTCCTGGGAGGAGCGGAGGGGACGATTTGGGCGATATCTGCAGATGAGATAAAAATGATATACTTACTGTGCTGAGAGATTGCAGAGTACTGACTGGCAATAAAGGGACCAGTCTATCCAACCGCTCCATTAATGAAGAGGTCCACAGTGTCGGAGACCTGAATACAAAGATAGAGTTCAGCCACAGCCACCATAGAACAACCAGCACAATCTAGAAACGCCAGGCCCATAATCTGCCTGAAGCCCAACCCTCGGGCAAACAGATAAATATACACTTGAAATACATCTACATAAACTGTTTTATTTGCCAAAGCCTTTGTAACTCTCTTCGTCAAGTACAGCCAGACGACACCACCAAATCCTCAATCTCTACACCGCATATAAGCAATGCAGCTTGGTTTAGAACCCCCCTCTACTGATTTCACTGCAGTAAATTGAGATCCAACAGGACTCTGTGATTACTGCACTGTGCAAATAATCACTGAGCTTTACACCAACCTATAAAAGAGGAGCTTTCCTTACAATGTAACGCACCCCTGTAGGAGCCGCTGGTGAAAATGGTCCTATTTTTCTACCTCACTTTCATAGCCAGGCACACAGCATTTTCTTCAATCCTCTTCTTGCTCAAAGAAACAGTCATCCTCCCGATGGTCCTTGCCCAAGCATGCACAGGAGGTTAGAACTTCCTCTGTCCAGACCTGCTGTACATATCGGATCCTCCTGCCCTGCTGCAACAGCCACCCTGCAAGTGTAAGGTAAGGGTGGACTCTGATGGGGACCCTGATCCAAAGGGACTTTCTGATTGGCTTGAGCTGTAACAAATCACAGCACAGCCAGGGTGACTTACCTGGAAGCCCTGATCATGTACCAGATACATGATCCAGCACATAGCAGCCGCCCCTTCATCAGTAAATGCTCATGGGGCGGTCCGCAAGCGCTTATAGTGACGGTGGCCTTTAACAAGCCAATCATTCTCTCAGAATTTAATAATGACTTTGACCACACCATTCCATTACCAACCTGAAAGCTTGTGGCGCTTGCAGCAGTTGGGCAAGCAGCAGTCGAGTCTCTTGAGGGTAGCAGTAGCTGGTGATTTGTTCCACGCTCTGCCTCATTATATTCTGGGACAATACCTGGTAGGTTGCCCCTTGGAGAAATGGAGTTAAGAGCCCAAGGTCTGCAAGTTTTTCTGTTGTGGACATGGCGCCTCCTGAATTCTGCAAAGAGAGTTGGAGGCCACAGATTACTATGATGTAAGGCTTCCAAAGAGGAGAGGATTGGGGACATTCAGCTTAGGGGAGCATAAACAAGTCCTTTCATGGTAGGGACATTTTCCATTGTGATAAAGTGCACCAAGACCAAATGGTGGAAGACAGAGAGAAAAGATGTGAGACTGATAGTGGAGAGGACACCATCAAGACTGAACTGTAATTGCCTTTATTGGATGAATATACTGTATAATTGGGGAGCAGGTTTTATCCATAGGTAGACAGATTAAACCTGGTCTTCCATTAAGACCTTAAACATTAGAGGCCTTCAATCAGAGAGAGATACTAAGCATTATGAAGTGACCCTGCCCTAAGCAGTAGTGTCTTTTGTACAAAACAGGGGTGCTTTATTTCACATTGCCACAATACAGTAGAAAAGTACACAAAACAAGGTACATTGCCAAAGGATTAAGTTACACAAAAGAAAAGATCAGCAAGGGATAAGGAATTTGTGTGAAGCCGTGTACAAACACGTATATCAAAAACACATATCAAAAATAAGCATATCGAACAGGCAATCCCAACTCTACACCCATCAGGGCTTTTTTACAGGGGGAACTTGGTGAAACTCAGTTCCACCACCTCTGTCTCAGACCCTTGGGGGGGGGGGGGAGCTGCTCACCACAATCACTTGTAAACACAGAAGTCCGGTTTCTGTGTTTACAAGTGACAGCTCTGCACTTTGTGTGTAACACCCCTGAACTCTGCACTCTGTGTGTAATGCAATCCTGGTATTAATGCCCCTTTAAGACTCTCCTACTGTTCGTGAAATTTGGCTGGCCACACTCACTATTTGATGTGATTTGGAGGGTGTGTGTGCAGGGAGGGGTTTTGGGGGGTCGTGGTTGAATTCCAGCACCTATTGTTTGAGACAAAAAAGCCCTGACACCCATAGTACTTGCCCAGCATCAATGTAGAAGAGAGGGCCAGTTAAAGCGGAGTTCCACCCAAAAGTGGAACTTCCACTTTAAAGAGGAAGTAAACCCTGATGGGTTTTACTTCCTCTTTATTACCCTGCAAAGTAAAAGCATAATGGGCTAGTATACATCGCATACTAGCCCATTATGTGGCACTTACCTGCAAACGAAGCCCGCAATGTCCGCGATATCCCCACTGGTGGAAGCATCCATCTTCGCCCCTCTTCCTTCCGGGGCCGCGGACTCTGTCTCTGTGACTGGCCGGAGCCGCGTGACGAGATTTATTTTTTAACATAATAAAGAAGATAAGCTATCAGCAACTTAGTATGGTGAGAATGTTGTTCATCATCTGGGATGCCCAATAGTGCCAATGGTGGAGTAATGGGGAGGGTCAACTGTAACCTAAGGGTTATCACCTCAAAGACCTCTGCACAGTACCGTGCGATGTGAGAACACTCCCAAAACATGTGCAAGTAAGATCCAGGATGAAGTCCACAACGAGGGCACGATCGGGTCTCTGTCTAAATTTAGTGTGGGTTACTTCTAGGCTGTAACCAGCTTGAGCTGATGATTACCTTTTCTGGGCTCTGTAGGTTTTCCCTATGTCTGGTGGATTGATTGCCTCAGCCTGTTGCTGGAAGAAGGTTCCAGTAATCAGTGTGGGAAGGACAATCCCGAGGTCATGAACATTTATCTTACCTAGACATTCCTTGATGGTCTTGTTCAGCGGTATAGTCTGGGAAGTTCTTTGGGAGCACCATTCCAGAACTCTCTTTCCCCTGGGGCTCTCCCCCAGGGAGGATGGAATGACTGAATATTGCTGAGCGAAATACCCATGCCTGAAGAGGGATGAAGAGTAGCTGGGATGAAAGCTGCCATCTGGACCTGGGAAGAAGTATCTTTTCCCAGGGACTCTGGTATTTGTCTGCCTACAGAGTGACAGAAGTTAGATCTCGCTGCAAGGAAACACCAAGAGAAATTGGATAAAGCCTTTGCAACAGTTTTTTGGCAGTATGGCTTCTTTAAAAAGGCTTGCAAGAAAGTTTTGCAACAGTTATGATCATTTTACTGACACCTGTCCAAGATTCAAGTAGTTCTTGGTAGCGACACTTTAAGAACTTGCTGCTTTGTCCTTACAAATTACCACCACATTTCGCAGATTAGCAAACTGGCAGTAATAAAGACCAACACTGAGCTGGCGTAAAGAGGTATGCCAGCCAGGGCCGTCTTTAACACAGGGCAAAAGGGGCAGCTGCCCCGGGCCCAGTCATTGTTGTTGGGCCCAAAGAAACTGCCTGTTGAGCCCACACTGCCCGCAAATAGTTGATAAGTGAATTCGGGAGGGCCCAAGAAAAATGTTTGCCCAGGGTTCAATCAATATTAACCACTTGCCGACCGCTGCACGCCGATATACGTCGGCACAATGGCAGTGGTGAGCAAATGGGCGTACCTGTACGTCCCCTTTATATGGAGGGGCTAGCGGGCACGAGCATGCTGCGTACAGCGCGACCGTGCCCGCGGGACCCGTGGAGTCAGACTCGATGTCCGCAGACGCAGTGCCGAATCGCAAAAAGTGCTCTGGTCAGGAAGGAGGTAAAATTTCCGGGGCTGAAGCGGTTATTGACCAAGTATGACCATCAATGAGATCCCCAGCATTCCCATCTCTTTCTGGGGTCGCTCTCATGGGACCCATTGCTGACTCGGTTATCCGTCCTTCTATTATGTGCTGTTGGGTGTCCTGCAAACCCTAAACCCTCTCTCTTGTATTTGATTGCTGCAATAAACCCTAAAAATACCCTAGAGACTTTAGCATAATTTTTGACACAGGAATTGTCTGTGTACTGTTTGGTAGAGATACAATTATTTCCAGTGGATCCCTAGGGAGCCATCGCTACAATCAGGGCTGCTGTTAGAAATCACGGAGCCCCATACAACCTACCTGCCAGGGCCCCCTTCCCCTGTCCGAAAGTGACTGAGGACATAGATTTATCAGTCCCTTTCTTTGCAGCCTCAGCTGCACAGATGAATGAATAGGAAGTGCTCCGAGGCTTCCTGCTCATTCACAAACTGAAGCATAGTAAACACCGTTTATTATGCTACAGTGATGAATGGACACAGGAGTGATTGGTACCGATCGCTCACTGTGTTCATTCGGGAAAGGAAGGGGCCAGCAAATTATATATTTACCGGCCCCTTCCCCCGCTCTTCATCTTGAAACTTCCCCCTGTGTGCCAGCAGCAGCTGCCGGTAGAAAAGGAGGGAAGACAGAAGTGCTGCGGGGGGCACACAGGGGGGACCAGATAGCAGATAGAAGGGGCGCATGTGCTAGAACCATGCCCCTGTAGTGCAGCCGGAGGGGGAAAGGAGAGGAGAAGCTATAACATACGGGGTAATTGGGACTTTGAATGAGGCACAGGCATTCACGCGTCTCCATCCCTACATCTGTAATAAGAAGGGGGGGAGGGAATTAAACTATTGATGGCATGTAGATATATGAAATTATTTCATTTCCTACATGTATACTTACCACAATGGGATATGGAAATTGTTTATGTTAATAAACGTATCAGGATACGTTTTTTACCAAGTTTTGGTCTTCTGCCTCATTTAAAGTCCCAATCCCCCCCCCCCCTCCCCCTTCTTATTACAGAAGAGGAGAAGCCGGCAGCGCTGCAGGGGGGGAGGCAGAAGAGGATTGGTGTCTGCAATAAGACAGTACAGCCGGACCTCCTGCTCAACAAGTGCCCCCCTTTTCAAACTGATGGGGCCCAGTGCAGGAGGGCTGGCTGCACTTCCCTATCAGCGGCCCTGGCTACACTTATATACAGTAAATGTCTTCTCCGTGTTCAGATCTGTGATCTTGGCCTTCCAGCACTGGTTTCCTTTGCAACGCTTAATATTCAACCACAGTGGCGGTGCGTCTATAAGGGCGCACGGGCGCCACCCCCTCTCTCCAGCCACCTCCTCTATCACCAATGGATAGATTCATGCATTGCGTGAATCTATCCTTGGCCGCTGCTGCCACCCCCTATTCTGGCGCCCGGCCCCTTTTCGGGCGCCTGAATTACAGCGGTGGGGGAGTGTTTTTGAAGCACCTTATTAGAGCCATAGGCTCTAATAGGCGTCAAAAAAGGTGACCTGGGAGCACCATGCTTGGTGCTCGCAGTTAACCCAGGTGTGTTAGAACAGCGAATGAATATTCGCTTTCCTAACACTGAACCGCCTCTCCGCTAATCAGGTGCTCGGGTCTGTTACCCATCACCTGACTGGCTGAAACGACAGGCGCTGTGATTGGATGCCTATCAGGAGGAGAGTACAGGAAGAGGCGCATGGAGGACACCGATCGCCGCCATCACCCTGCTGCCCCACTGAGATAGGAAAAGTGCCGGGCAAGCGGTGAGCAGGCGGGGGGGTCACAGTGGCAGCATTCTATCGCACAGTGGCAGCATTCTATCACACAGTGGCTGCATTTGATGGGCACAGTAGCTGCATTTGATGGGTACAGTGGCTGCATATGAAGGGCACAGTGACTGTACTTGATGGGCACAGTGACTGCAATTGATGGGCACAGTAGCTGCGTTTGATGGCACAGTGGCCGCGTTTGATGGCACAGTGGCCGCGTTTGATGGCACAGTGGCTGTGTTTGATGGCACAGTGGCTGTGTTTGATGCCACAGTGGCTGTGTTTGATGGCACAGTGGCTGTGTTTGATGCCACAGTGGCTTGGATTGATGGGCACAATGGAAGCAATTGGGTGTGGAGAAAAGGAAGCGCCACCTGAGTGTAGTATTAATACTACACTCAGGTGGCGCTTCCTTTTCTCCACCCCCTCTTGCAATACCACAGAGCCAGCTCTCTGAGGACAGCAGCCGCCTTTAGGACCAACCATTAGCCAGCCCTTCATATCCTGAACGATCAGAGACTATATTAACCCCTGGACTGCCACTACTATGGCCATGGACTTTATGCCTGGCTAACTTTATATACCCCCAGTATTGTATGCATCTTTTGTATATGCAGAAAAGAAAAATCAAAAAAGGACTGAGCTAAAACACATATTGAACACCATACATGATTATATGAATAATAAGAAACAGCAATCAATCAAATATTCAAAGGTAAATAAAAACCATACAGTAGGAATAAATGGATAATAGGGTGAACCAAATAGGACACAAAAGGCAACAATGAAATTGCCAAACATATATCCAAGGGAATGGTGAAAAATGTTCAGAGAAAATGTTCAAAGAAAAAGAGTCCCTGGAGCCGGAGCTACTAGAGGGTGATCAAACGGTTAAACACTCAGCACCCAGTGAGAAATCCTCCACCTTATAGGATGTACGCTTACCAGAAGTAAGCTGGATAATAGCTTATCTTAGGATATCCACACGGGGGACGCAACTCTATGGACCTCCTCACAAGAAAGGGGTAGGCAGGAACTCTCTAGAACCGGACCTCAGACAGCATACCAAGGGAACCTTTCTTTTTCACGCTTGGCCCACAGCTGAACACCTGCCCCAACGCCTCCTTCACAGATCTTGCAGAGATCGTGTCTAGGATTGAACAATCAGATCTTCCAACTATCCAGCAAATGTCACTTCCCCATGTGTGTTCATCGAATGCGTTGTCAATTATTGATCAATATTTTTTTCCTTAAAGATGAACTTTATTAGTTGCAAACTACACAGCACAGCAATGATCAACTGTTGATATAGGCAATCCTGGAAAGTTGGAGATCTACCTCTTGTTTGTATCACACATGCTCCCCTTGCCAGACACTGCAGCTTTGTATATGCACTTACAGTTATTATCACTTATACAGTGGAAGCAATTGATGGGCACAGTGGCCGCGTTTGATGGCACAGTGGCTGTGTTTGATGCCACAGTGGCTGCAATTGATAGGCACAGTGGCTGCAATTGTTGAGCACAGTAGCTGCATTTGATGGGCACGGTGGTTGTATTTGATGGGCACAGTAGCTGCATTTGATGGGCACAGTGGCTGCAATTGATGGGCACAGTAGCTGCATTTGATGGGCACAGTAGCTGCATTTGATGGGCACAGTGGCTGCAATTGATGGGTTTTTTTTTCAGAATTTTTCAGTTTGTTTGTGCCCCCCCCCAAAAATGTTGAGCACCAGCCACCACTGTTCAACCACCTAACATCTCAGGGGAGGTTGGTACTGGAGACTTCTGACTGCCAAGTGCTATGGTCACTGCTGGTCTGATCAAGCATTAGGTAGCTCTATAATGCCACAAAAAGCCTCGACTAGAAGCTTATGCTCAGCTTTGGGGGGCTGATTTCTAACCTTATGGAGGGCTAGTTAATGCTGATTAAAAAAAAAACATACAGGTACTCTTACATTATAGAAGATCAGCCAAGTAACATCTCAGAGCTGTAATGGAAGTCAGTTCTGGAGACTTTCCATTGCCGGGCACAAAGGTCGAAAGGCTGATCGAACATTAGTTAGCCATTTAATGCTCAGCACAGTTGTCACTTATTTCTGGTCCACACTGATTGAAGTCTGAATCAGGGAATATTCCACTCAGGGCAGCCTAATAAATCTTACTTGTACTGGCCCAGGGGGTAAATGCTCCCCTTGTCCCCTAGGCTGGTGTTTCCCTGCTTTCAGGTATAGACATGTCTACGCAGTAAGGCAATACAAAGCTAAAAAGATGAAGCACAAGTACAGTAACCTCTCTATAATCTAGGTTAACTGACACCAGATCACTGATTAATTCTGATTGGTTGCGTTGGGTTGCTGTGGTTCTGCTTTGCTCTATTGGATAATTCTGAAAAAGTTTAAACACCTACCAGGCATTGTACCAAGGCATCGAGAAGGGCAAAGCGACGCTGCTGGGGTAATTCAGCCACAAACTGAGCCTCTGACTTCAGTGCGTTTAACAGAATCCTACAAGACATCCGTGGAAGAAGAGACACCGCAGTGGGGCTAAAAGACAAAAAAAAAAAAAAACACAGAGTAAAAGACATAAAAGACATCAGAAATCTGAAATGGTCATTTTATTTGCCGGTTTTTACTGTTCACTTGCTATGGCATTGAAATCAGATCTACAAAAATGTACAAAAAGTCAATAATTAAAGCAACAATTCTCAACCAGGGATCCGTGGAACTTTCAGTTTCCTTCAGAGGTTGCTGGGGGTTCCTTAAGCTGGGGCTGATTGACCTTCAATTTGATGGTGTCTGCTTAGTTCCAGGACCAACACCACTTGGCAAAGCCATCAGAAGGACATGAATGATCCTTTTGGAAGTCTGTTAGGGTGGCATTCTGACCGCCACTGTAAGATGAACATTCTTCCCACTAATCACCAATGTAAGGAACATTCTTCCCACTAATCACCAATGTAAGGAACATTCTTCCCACTAATCACCAATGTAAGGAACATTCTTCCCACTAATCACCAATGTAAGGAACATTCTTCCCACTGATCACCAATGTAAGGAACATTCTTCTCACTGATCACCAATGTAAGGAACATTCTTCTCACTGATCACCAATGTAAGGAACATTCTTCTCACTGATCACCAATGTAAGGAACATTCTTCCCACTGATCACCAATGTAAGGAACATTCTTCCCACTGATCACCAATGTAAGGGACATTCGTCCCACTGATCACCAATGTAAGGAACATTCTTCCCACTGATCACCAATGTAAGGAACATTCTTCTCACTGATCACCAATGTAAGGAACATTCTTCTCACTGATCACCAATGTAAGGAACATTCTTCTCACTGATCACCAATGTAAGGAACATTCTTCTCACTGATCACCAATGTAAGGAACATTCTTCTCACTGATCACCAATGTAAGGAACATTCTTCTCACTGATCACCAATGTAAGGAACATTCTTCCCACTGATCACCAATGTAAGGAACATTCTTCCCACTGATCACCAATGTAAGGAACATTCTTCTCACTGATCACCAATGTAAGGAACATTCTTCTCACTGATCACCAAGGTAAGGAGCATTCTTCTCACTGATCACCAATGTAAGGGACATTCTTCCCACTGATCACCAATGTAAGGGACATTCTTCCCACTGATCACCAATGTAAGGAACATTCTTCTCACTGATCACCAATCTAAGGAGCATTCTTCCCACTGACCACCAATGTAAGAAGTATTTTTCTCATTGACTCCCAATAAATTGTTTTTAATAAGGGTTCCCTGTGACCCTTAAATTACTTTATGGATCCCTGGGGGATAAAAAGGTAAAGAAAGGCTGATTTAAAGGCCAAGTTCACCTTTTTTATGAAAATCGCCTTTGCACAAAAATGGCTCCAGTCGGTTAAATTACATTGTAAAATGTTGTATAATGTAAGGGAAAAGAAGAATACTTTTTGGCCTATTTGAAATTTAGAATTTTTTTTCTATCTCCTGTTACAAAACATTCAAATTTCTTCATACATTTAGGCCAATAAGTACTCTGCTACATGTCCTTGGTAAAAAAAAAAAAAAAATCCCATTAAGTGTATATTGATCGGTTTGTGTGAAAGTTATAGCGCCTAGAAACTATGGGATATATATTGGATTTTTAATTCATTTTTTTTTTTATACTAGTAATGGCGACGACCAGTGACTTATAATGTGATATGTGATAGTGCGGCAAGCAATCTTACAATAACTGATGCTGGGAGGAACTGACTAACTGCCACTGACATCACCAGTGACACTAATACAGTGATCAGTTATAATAATATATAGTGCATCCGGAAAGTATTCACAGCGCTTCACTCTCCTGGCGGCTCCATGTCAGCCCAGCTGGGTGAGGCCCCGCCCACCCCATACGTAATCAGGACTTAAAGGGGTTGTAAACCCTCATGTTTTTTCACCTGCATCCTATGCATTAAGGTGAAAAAACACCTGGCAGTGACCGACCCCCCAGCCCCCCCCCCCCCCCCCGTTTTACTTACCTGAGCCCTGGAACTTCATCCGGCGGGGACGCACTCTTCCTCTGCTCGGGGTTCTCGGCTCTTGATTGGATAGATTGATAGCAGCGCAGCCATTGGCTCCCGCTGCTGTCAACCAATTCCAATGACGCGGGTGTCGGGGGGAGGGGCCGAGTCCAGCATTCATGTCTGTGGACGCAAATGCTGGACTCGGGAGAGCTCTTCTCTTAGGGGGTTATCTGTTGCGGGGAGGAGCCGCCGGGGGACCCCAGAAGAGGATGTTTGGGGACACTCTGTGCAAAACGAGCTGCACAGTGGAGGTAAGTATGACATGTTTGTTATTTAAAAAAAAAAAAAACGATCCTTTACAATCACTTTAAACAGTCAGCTTGGGGGGGAGCTGGGTGGGGTGCTGTGTCTCTCTCTCCTCACTGTGCTTGTTAGGGACGAGCTGCGCTCGTTCTCTGCCTTTTCCGTGTTCCCTGAGCTAGAGAGGCTCTTCTCAGCGATCAGAGGATAGAAGCTCGGGAAGGAATGGGAGACATTCATCCTCAGAGGAAGACCGATGCTCCCACGGAAGAAGAGAGGCTTCTCGTTCCCGCTCTCCCTCAAGGTGACGCCGTTCTGTAATTCATATGTGTTCGGGTTTAAAGGGATGAGGTGGCAATCCTAGTCACCACAGGGATTCGCATCATAAACAGCCCAAGCCTAGAGGTTGCTGGGCTTGCCCTAAAAAGGCGATGGCGGGTAAGGCGGCTTGTGTGGATTGCTTCAAAGAAGCGACAAGGAGCCAGGAACCTGATAAGATGGAGCTGGTATCATTAATGAAACAGGCGTTTGAGGAAACACTGAAGTCGTTTGCAACGCAGACGCAGGCTTTAACTGCTCCAGTTCCTTCTACCTCTTGCTCCCTGTCACCTCAAATACTTCCGGCCACTCAAGGTATCCCAAGCACCGTCGGCTTCAGATGCGTCTTCTGCTGAAGAGGAGGAGACCCAGTATAATGGATTCGACTTCGCCTTAGTTCAATCTTTTGTGAAAGAGATTAGGCAGGCACTGCTGTGGGAAGATGCGGCAGAAGAAACAAAGGAAGTATTTTGCAAACATGAAGAGGGAGGCAGTGAACTTTCCCTGTATGGAAGAGATCCAGGAAGTGATCTATGATGAGTGGAAGCATTTAGATAAGAAGATGATATTCAAGAATCGGTTTGCAAAGCTTTATATGTTTAAAATGGAGAAGGTGAAGGTTCTGAAGGAGCCTCCAGTAGTGGACGCGGCACTCATGCGCCTCCCCAGACATGTAACCCTGCCACTGGATGATGCAGTATCCTTCGGGATGTACTGGATAGGAGGGTAGATGTAGATCTTAAAAAGAGCTACACACTGGCTGGCGGAGCATGTAGGCCATTGATGGCGTTGACCGCTATTTCTAAGGCCATGGAGGTCTGGATGCACAAAGCCGAGGGGGCAGTGGAGAATGACCTGGGCAAAGCTGAGGTCCCAGCCTCGTTAGCAAATTTGAAGCTAACTGCTTCGTTTATGGCTGAAGCATCCATCGACCCGATCAAGATTCTGGCGAAAGTTATGCTAAACGCAGTAACTCCCAGAAGAGCCCTGTGGCTGAGGCCCTGGGTGGCTGACCCAGCATCCAAGCAGGGATGGTGCAGGATAGCATTCGAGGGTCACTCCCTGTTTGGGAATAAATTAGACATGGCTATCACAAAGGCAACTGGTGGGAAAACGGGATTTATCCCGCAGCATCAGAGGTTGCTTCATAAGAAAATCAACCTTCAGAAACACGGCAAGACCTAGAGACAGAGAAGCCAAGTCCTTCCTACAGGCCAGGAAGGGAGCTTCGCTGGCAATGGCCAAATTCTGCTACAAATCTAGAAGACCAACCTCTTCCTTGGGGCAAGAACCTCAGAAGTCTTTTTGACTACCCACTGGCTCACACTTGCCAGGTAGGAGCCAGGTTATTCAGGTTCTGTCAAGTGTGGGCAAAAAGGATAAGGGAGCCGTGGGTGATATCGATCATCAGGTACGGGCACAGCTGGAAATTCCTCAAGCAGCCCCGCAGAGCTTTTGTCTGCACAAAGATGCCTCCAGAAAAAGGAAAACAGGATGTCTTTTGGAAATACATACAGACCCTCCTGGAGCAAGAAGCGATAGTTGCAGTTCCTACAGGAGCGTTTTTTCCAGGGTCTACTCGCCTCTGTTCTTGGTTCCGAAAAAGTCGGGGACTTGGAGGCCAGTAATAGACCTCAGGGACCTCAACAGGTACATCAAGAAGGATCGATTCAGGATGGAGTCGCTCCAAACAATCCTGAAGGCCATTCAACTGGGAGACTGGCTACTGTCAGTGGACCTCAGGGACGCATACTTCCACGTACCCGTGACCCCGTTCTACCAGAGGTTTCTTCGGTTCGCAGTAGGACTTCACTATCAATTTGTATGCCTGCCCTTTGGGCTGACAACGTCTCCCAAGGTATTCACGAAGATCCTGATGGCCCTGGTGGCACACCTACGATTGAAGGGAATCTGTATACACCACTATTTGGACAACATTTTACTTCTAACCCAAGACAAGGACACGCTCTTGACACACCGGTAGACAACCTTGTTGACATTGGAGAGCTTTGGCAGGCTGATCAATCAAGAAAAGAGTCACCTTGTGCCGACTCAATCTCTGGTGTACTTAGGTGCAAAGATAGATACTTGGATGGCATCAGTGGCATTACCCAGAGACAAGATGTCCTGTATCCTGAAGATGATGTCGGAAGCTCGAAAGAAAGTGTACCTGCCAACAATAGACTGCATGCGACTTCTCGGTATAATGATCTCAACCATTCCGATGGTCAAATGGGCTCAATGGAACTCGAGCCTCTTCCAAATGGGCCTCCTAGATCAATGGGGATCTCGGTCGTAAAATCCAGATCACAGTCCAGATGAGGGTCAACTTGGACTGGTGGTCGAGGCAGCAGAATCTTCTTCGGTGCTACTCCTTATTCACAACGAGGTTGAAAATAGTCCAATCGGAAGCCCTATACAAGACCACTGTGCCCAAGGCCATTGGACTTTTCAGGCTGCCAATGTAGTTTCCAATATAGTGGAGTTGAGAGCAGCCTTCCAGGCCCTCTTGGCTTTCTGAGTCAGATTCAAAGAGCGCCCATCGTTTTGAAGCTAGACAATCTGATGGCAGTGGCTTACATCTGCAGGCAGGGAGGCACTTGCAGCAGTGCTCTCCTGAGAGAGGTGAACCAATACCAAACTACCATGGTTCTTCGCCAAGACCATTCACCTGCTAACGATAGGGGTGGATGCTTTAACAGCGGAATGGAATTTCAGAACAACATATGCCTTCCCTCCGATCCCGGTTATCTTCCTTTTTTTTGCGCAGGTTGTGGCAGGAGGTGTCCATTCTGATGGTAGTACCAGACTGGCCAAAGAGACCTTGGTATCCTCTGCTCCTCTCATTGAGCATCAAAGAAACACGCCCTCTACCAGTAACGTCGGACCTGCTGATGCAGGGGCCAATCTGCCACCCAGCCCCAGAGAGCCTGAAATTGACGACCTGGGTCTTGAAAGACAAAGGCTAATCATTCTGGGTTACTCAGCTGAAGTCACGAGTACCCTAATGAAAGCCAGGAAAGACAGTACCAACAATGCCTATACCAGAATTTGAAATAAGTTTGTGGAATTTACATACAGACATGACTTTCTGCCACATTCGCCAAGGGTCGGCCACATACTGGAATTTCTCCAGGTGGGATTGGAACTAGGCCTCTCCACAAGTACTTTGAAGGCCCACGTGTCTGCTATCTCGGCTTTCACTGGTACCAGTGGGCCGTGGATAAGTTGGCGATCCAATTCTTCAGAGCGGCCATCCGCCTAAGACCGGCGAGGTTACTAAGATTTCCAAAGTGGGACTTGCCTCTAATCTTGGATTTCCTTTCATTGGACACCTTTGTTTCTCCTGTCTCACTATGGCACCTCTCATTGTAGACCGCCTTTCTCGTGGAAATAACTTCAGCCAAAAGGGTGTCCGAGATAATGGCTATGGGGTTTAAAGAACCCTTCCTTTCTTTCTTCCCGCATAGAGTGGTGCTCGGGCCAATGCTGGGATTCGTCCCGAAGGTAGCCTCTAGTTTTCATATGACACAAGAAATCACGCTCCCAATGTTTCTCGTAGAGAACTCTCAGAATCCAAATCCACTCGATGTGGGGTCTTCACTGAAAGCCTATGTGGATGCAACGACCGAACTTAGAAAGTCAGACCATCTCTTCGTCATCCCGAATGGTGCTTGGAAGGGCCTGAGGGCTTCTGGTAGGGTGATCGCCTCGTGGCTAACCAAGACTATATAGTTGGCCTACAGAGTGAAGGCTTTGCCTGTGTCTGAGGGGGTCACAGCGCATTCCACCAGGGGAGTCTCTGCCTCCTGGGCAGCGGTGAGACAAGTGTCCTTGAAGACAATTTGCAAGGCAGCCACATGGACATCCACACATACCTTCATGGCACACTATTGCATGAAGCTGGCGGCTCTGACTACAGTAGATTTTGACAGGAGTGTTCTGGCTTTTGCCTCCAGTGTAGATTAAAATGTTTTTTTTTCAAGCATTACCCTCCCGTGTGTGGCTAGTTAATTCCCAGCTGTGCTGACATGGAGCAGTCAGGAAAACGGAGAATTGAATTCAAATACTTACCGTAATTTTCCTTTCCTGACGAGCTCCATGGCAGCACAATGCCCGCCCAGTTAAGTAGTACGAGTTACGGAACACTGAGGTGAGTGAAAAATTTAAAGTTAAGTCCTGATTACATAGAGGATGGGCAGGGCCTCACCCAGCTGTGCTGCCATGGAGCTCGTCAGGAAAGGAAATTACGGTAAGTATTTGAATTAAATTTTCATTTTTTTCCACAATTTGTTATGTTACAGCCTCATTACAAAATGGATTAAATTCATTCTTTTCCTCAAAATTCTACAAACAATACCCCATAATGACAGCGTGAAAGAAGTTTGTTTGAAATCTTTGCAAATTTACTAAAAATAACAAACGAAAAAATCCAAAGTACATAAGTATCACAGCCTTTGCTCAATACTTTGGAGAAGCACCTTTGGCACCAATTACAGCCTCAAGTCTTTTTGAGTATGATGGTACCAGCTTGGCACACCTATTTTTGGGCAGTTTCTCCCATTCTTCTTTGCAGGACTTCTCAAGCTCCATCAGGTTGGATGGGGAGCGTCGGTGCACAGACATTTTCAGAACTCTCCAGAGAGGTTCAATCGAATTTAAGTCTGGGCTCTGGCTGGACCACTCAAGGACATTCGCAGAGTTGTCCTGCAGCCACTCCTTTGTTATCTTGGCTGTGTGATTAGGGTTGTTGTCCTGTTGGAAGATGAACCTTTGCCCCTGTCTGAGGTCCAGAGCGCACTGGAGCAGGTTTTCATCAAGGATGTCTCTGTACATTGCTGCATTCATCTTTCCCTCGATCCTGACTAGTTTCCCAGTTCCTGCCTCTGAAGAACATCCCCACAGCATGATGACATCACCATGCTTCACTGTAGGGATGGTATTGGCCAGGTGATGAGCAGTGCCTGGTTTCCTGCAGACATGACGGCCAAAGAGTTCAATCTTTGTTTCATCAGACCAGAGAATTTTGTTTCTCATGGTCTGAGAGTCCTTCAGGTGCCTTTTGACAAACTCCAAGCCGGCTGTCATGTGCCTTTTACTGAGGAGTGGCTTCCGTCTGGCTACTCTACCATACAGGCCTGATTGGTGGAGTGCTGCAGAGATGGTTGTTCTTCTGGAAGGTTCTCCTCTCTTCACAGAGAAATGCTGCAGCTCTGTCAGAGTGACCATCAGGTTCTTGGTCACCTCCCTGACTAAGGACCTTCTCCCCCGATCGCTCAGTTTGGCCAGGCAGCCCACTCTAGGATGAGTCCTGATGGTCCCAAACTTCTTCTATTTTCGGATGATGGAGGCCACTGTGCTCATTGGGACCTTCAATGCTGCAGAAATGTTTCTGTACCCTTCCCCCGATCTGTGCCTCCATACAATCCTGTCTCGGAGGTCTACAGGCAATTCCTTGGACTTCATGGCTTGGTTTGTGCTCTGACATGCACTGTTACCTGTGGAACCTTCTATAGACAGGTGTGTGCCTTTCCAAATCATGTCCAATCAACTGAATCTACCACAGGTGGACTCCAATCAAGTTGTTGAAATATCTCAAGGATGATCAGTGGAGACAGGAGGCACCTGAGATCAATTCTGAGTGTCATGGCAAAGGCTGTGATAGTTATGTACATGGGATTTTTTATTTTTTTATTTTTATTAAATTTGCAAAGATTTCAAACAAACTTCTTTCAAGTTGTCATTATGGGGGATTGTTTGTAGAATTTTGAGGAAAATAATTCATTTAATCCATTTAAATTTGGCAAATCACAGGGTGGGCACGGCACGCCTGCCCAAAACCTACGGGTATGCTGTGGTGCCTGTAGGAGCCGCTTCAATGCAGTATATGTAGGGAAGTGGTTAAAGAATGCACTTGGCTCCTGTTGTGGGCTGACATCACACAGCAATTTTTGTGGTGTCAGCCCTGACCAGCTGTCCTTTGCTAAACGACTCCAACGCTCTCACTCTCCTAATCTCTTCATAGATACTAATTATTATAGTCCGAGATGAGGGCAGGGAGGGCTAATTAGACTCCTTGATATAATACAGGAAAGGAGCACAATGCACAGGGGAGCACTGGATTCCTGGCAGGATCAACAGGTATTTGTTGCACTCATTGCAGAGCTATAAGAAAACATTTGTAATGTTACATTTCACACACCAAACAGTAGCCAATCAGAGCAATTCATTGTTGGGGATTACATAGACTTACTGGATCTGAGCCAGATTCCGAGGGGTTAAACGTTTCAGAAGAGTCGGGGGAGGGGAGGTGATCTTATCCAATGCACAGAGAATCTAAGGAAAGAAAAATGAACAACATATTACAGGTCTCAATGTTACCATTCATAGAACCCCCATCAGAGTCCCCTCCCTTACATGAGAGTCTCCATCAGAGTCTCCTCTTGCATGAGAGCCCCTATCAGAGCCCCCCTTACATGAAAGTCTCCATCTCAGTCCCTCCTTACATTAGCGTCCCCCTTAAATCAAAGTCCCCATCAAAGTTCCTTCTTACATGAGAGTGCAATTAGAGTCTATCCTTACATCACGGTCCAGATCAGGGTCCCCCCTTATATGAAAGTCCCCATCAGAGTCTCCTCTTACATGAGAGTCCCCATTAAAGTCCATTCTGACATTATGGTCCACATAAGGATCCCCCCTTACATGAGAGTCCCCCTTACATGAGAGTCCCCATAAACGTGCCTCCTTACATCAGAGTCCCCATGAGAGTCCCAAATCAGAGTCCGTCCCCTTACATGAGAGTCCCCATCAGAGTCCATTCTTACATTATGGTCCAGATTAGGGTCCCCCCCTTACATGAGAGTTCCCATTAGAGTCCCCCTTTAAATACTAAATCCCCATCAAAGTACCTCCTTACATCAGAGTCCCCATCAGAGTCCCCCTTACATGAGAGTCCAATGAGAGTTTATCCTTACATCATGTTCCAGATCAGGGTCCCCTCTTACATGAGAGTCCCCAACCAAAGTTCCCCCCTTACATGAGAGTCCCAAATCAGAGTTCCCCCCTTACATGAAAGTCCTCAGTCAGAGGACTTCCCCCCTTACATGAGAGTCCCCATCAAAGTCCATCCTTACATCATGGTCCTGATCAGGCTCCCTTCGTACATGAGAGCCCCCAGAGTCCCCCCCCCTTACATGAAAGTCCTCATCAGAGCCCCCCCTTACATGAGAGTCCCCATTTGAGTCCCCCTTACATGAGCATCCAATTACAGTCCATGCTTACAATATGGTCTAGATCAGAGTCTCCTCTTACATGAGAGTCCCCATCAGAGTTCCTCCCTTACATTAGAGTCCAATTTGAGTTTATCCTTACATTATGACCCAGGTCAGAGTCCTCCCGTACATGAGAGTCCAATTGGAATCTATCCTTAGATCATGCTCCAGATCAGAGCCCCCCTTACATGAGAGTCCAATTAGGATCTATCCTTAGATCATGCTCCAGATCAGAGTCCTCTCTTACATGAGAGTCCCCATCAAAGTCCAACCTTACATCATGGTCCAAACCAGAGTCCCCCTTACATGAGAGTCCCCATCAGAGATCCCGCTTACACCAGGGTGCCTGATGGGGACCGTGAAGTAAGGAAGGACTCCGATGGGCTCAAGTGTAATTGGAATTTCTGTGCTGTGTTTTAAGATGAATTCACACATAGTGCAGTGACAGACGTTTTACTGCATTGTAAAACACCCGTTACTGGAAGGACATAGAAAACATTTGTTTTCTGTGTGTCTTATTCACACTGCAATGCAACATGCAGCATTGTACAGAACCTCATGGCATTGTAACAGGGGCAGCTCATCACACTGCTGTACAGCGCCATGAATAAAGTGTGTTTTTGTACACTTCAAATAAAGTTTGTACAAAAAAAAAAAAAAAGGAGCTGTGTGATGCGCTGAATCGCTCACCACACTGCCCCCTATCGCAGTCGGGAATGTACAGCAGCCCATATTTTCCTTGCTGTTCTGATTCGTACCATGCTGATTACAAAAACATTTTTTATGGCTGACAAAACTTTGTAAAATATTTGTCCCTCGTACTGAAAAGTTTGGAGACCCCTGTTCTAACCCCTCCTCCGCTACCCAAGATTAGGAAAAAAAAAAACCTTGCTGCCGTTCCGCTTGCAGCCTCCAGGAGAATGATCTGATTTCTCTACATTTTTCTCTTACCAGCTGACGAGGCAATGAGTTGATGATGTCATAGTACGGAGTCATATTTTGTATTTTATCCTGCAGAATACTTTGTAGGAGTTCGCAGTCTTGTCCAATGGCTGAATTTGCTGATGACCTGGAAGTGAGTCACAACAGAAACATTCACCTAAACCTGGAGATATGATTTATACATCGAGAAATGGAAATGTGTGGTGCCTAGGTGGCGCTGAAGAGCACAGGAAATACGTATGTCTGTAATAAGATTTACAATGTAATAATTCTAGAGAACACTAGAGGGAATGAGCCAATAAAAGTAACCAATGGCTTTGCATTTATTTATTTTGGTTTATGTGCTAATTCCATCGAATGCAGCGTTTCTCAACCTTTTTTCAGTCATGGCACCCTTTTAAAGTAAGTCAAATCTTGAGGCACCCCAGTCTAAAATGGGGTCCCCCTGTCACAACAGAAGCCCCCTCTCACATCAGAGTCCCTCTTTAATATCAGAGTCCCCCCAGTCTAAAATGGGGTCCCCCTGTCACAGCAGAAGCCCCCCTCTCACATCAGAGTCCCTCTTTCATATCAGAGTCCTCAGTCCCCTATTATAGTCTCCCCAGTCTAAAACTGGGGTCCCCCTGTCACAGCAGAAGCCCCCCTTTCACATCAAAGTCCCCCTTTCACATCAGAGTCCCCCTTTAATATCAGTGTCCCCCCAGTCTAAAATGGGGTCCCCCTGTCACAGCAGAAGCCCCCCCCCCCTTTCATATCAGCGTGCTCAGTCCCCCATCAGAGTCCCCCCTAGTCTAAAATGGGGTCCTCCTTTCACAGCAGAAGCCCCCCACATCAGAGTCCTCAGGAAGACAGAACAGATGTAGACAGAGGTGGACTTTCATCCCCTTCTGAATGCTTGGATGGCCCTGAATAGCCCCCCCACCCTGGATTAGTGTCATGTATTTCCATGTTGCTAGAAGCCTACCTACAAAATTGTGGGGTGCGATGCAGCACCCCAGTTAAAGAGATATTAAAGTCTTGTTTTTTTTTGTTTAAAAATAATAAAAATGTTGGCAGTGTCAGCCAGTAGAGCAGAGGACGGTGTCAGTAGAGCAGTGGACGGTGTCAGTAGAGCAGAGGACGGTGTCAGTAGAGCAGTGGGCAGTGTCAGTATGGCAGAGGACGGTGTCAGTAGAGCAGTGGATGGTGTCAGTAGGGCAGTGGACGGTGTCAGTAGAGCAGAGGACGGTGTCAGTAGAGCAGTGGATGGTGTCAGTAGGGCAGTGGATGGTGTCAGTAGAGCAGAGGACGGTGTCAGTAGAGCAGAGGACGGTGTCAGTAGAGCAGAGGACGGTGTCAGTAGAGCAGTGGAAGGTGTCAGTAGGGCAGTGGACGGTGTCAGTAGAGCAGAGGACGGTGTCAGTAGAGCAGTGGGCAGTGTCAGTATGGCAGAGGACGGTGTCAGTAGAGCAGTGGATGGTGTCAGTAGGGCAGTGGATGGTGTCAGTAGAGCAGAGGACGGTGTCAGTAGAGCAGAGGACGGTGTCAGTAGAGCAGAGGACGGTGTCAGTAGAGCAGTGGAAGGTGTCAGTAGGGCAGAGGACGGAGTCAGTAGAGCAGAGGACGGTGTCAGTAGAGCAGAGGACGGTGTCAGTAGAGCAGAGGATGGTGTCAGTAGAGCAGTGGATGGTGTCAGTAGAGCAGAGGACGGTGTCAGTAGAGCAGAGGACGGTGTCAGTAGAGCAGAGGACGGTGTCAGTAGAGCAGTGGAAGGTGTCAGTAGGGCAGTGGACGGTGTCAGTAGAGCAGTGGAAGGTGTCAGTAGGGCAGAGGACGGAGTCAGTAGAGCAGAGGACGGTGTCAGTAGAGCAGAGGACGGTGTCAGTAGAGCAGAGGACGGTGTCAGTAGAGCAGAGGACGGTGTCAGTAGGGCAGTGGTTGGTGTCAGTAGAGCAGAGGACGGTGTCAGTAGAGCAGAGGACGGTGTCAGTAGGGCAGTGATTGGTGTCAGTAGGGCAGTGGATGATGTCAGTAGGGCAGTGGATGGTGTCAGTAGAGCAGTGGACGGTGTCAGTAGAGCAGTGGACGGTGTCAGTAGGGCAGTGGATGGTGTCAGTAGAGCAGTGGACGGTGTCAGTAGAGCAGAGGACGGTGTCAGTAGAGCAGTGGACGGTGTCAGTAGGGCAGTGGTTGGTGTCAGTAGAGCAGAGGATGGTGTCAGTAGAGCAGAGGACGGTGTCAGTAGGGCAGTGATTGGTGTCAGTAGGGCAGTGGATGATGTCAGTAGGGCAGTGGATGGTGTCAGTAGGGCAGTGAATGGTGTCAGTAGAGCAGAGGACGGTGTCAGTAGAACAGAGGACGGTGTCAGTAGGGCAGTGGACGGTGTCAGTAGGGCAGAGGACGGTGTCAGTAGAGCAGAGGACGGTGTCAGTAGAGCAGAGGACGTTGTCAGTAGAGCAGTGGATGGTGTCAGTAGAGCAGAGGATGGTGTCAGTAGAGCAGTGGACGGTGTCAGTAGAGCAGAGGACGGTGTCAGTAGGGCAGAGGATGGTGTCAGTAGAGCAGAGGACAGAGTCAGTAGAGCAGAGGACGGTGTCAGTAGAGCAGAGGATGGTGTCAGTAGAGCAGTGGACGGTGTCAGTAGAGCAGAGGACGGTGTCAGTAGAGCAGAGGACGGTGTCAGTAGGGCAGTGATTGGTGTCAGTAGGGCAGTGGATGATGTCAGTAGGGCAGTGGATGGTGTCAGTAGGGCAGAGGACGGTGTCAGTAGAGCAGAGGACGGTGTCAGTAGAGCAGAGGACGGTGTCAGTACGGCAGTGGACGGTGTCAGTAGAGCAGAGGACGGTGTCAGTAGAGCAGAGGACGGTGTCAGTAGAGCAGTGGATGGTGTCAGTAGAGCAGAGGACGGTGTCAGTAGAGCAGAGGATGGTGTCAGTAGAGCAGTGGACGGTGTCAGTAGAGCAGAGGACGGTGTCAGTAGAGCAGAGGACGGTGTCAGTAGGGCAGTGATTGGTGTCAGTAGGGCAGTGGATGGTGTCAGTAGGGCAGTGGATGGTGTCAGTAGAGCAGTGGACGGTGTCAGTAGAGCAGTGGAAGGTGTCAGTAGGGCAGTGGACGGTGTCAGTAGAGCAGAGGACGGTGTCAGTAGAGCAGTGGAAGGTGTCAGTAGGGCAGAGGACTGTGTCAGTAGAGCAGAGGACGGAGTCAGTAGGGCAGTGGATGGTGTCAGTAGAGCAGAGGACGGTGTCAGTAGAGCAGAGGACGGTGTCAGTAGGGCAGTGGACGGTGTCAGTAGAGCAGTGGACGGTGTCAGTAGAGCAGAGGACGGTGTCAGCAGAGCAGTGGAAGGTGTCAGTAGGGCAGTGGACGGTGTCAGTAGAGCAGAGGACGGTGTCAGTAGAGCAGTGGAAGGTGTCAGTAGGGCAGAGGACGGTGTCAGTAGAGCAGAGGACGGAGTCAGTAGAGCAGAGGACGGTGTCAGTAGAGCAGTGGATGGTGTCAGTAGAGCAGTGGATGGTGTCAGTAGGGCAGTGGATGGTGTCAGTAGAGCAGAGGACGTGTCAGTAGAGCAGAGGACGGTGTCAGTAGGGCAGTGGACGGTGTCAGTAGAGCAGAGGACGGTGTCAGTAGGGCAGTGGACGGTGTCAGTAGGGCAGAGGACGGTATCAGTAGAGCAGAGAATGGTGTCAGTAGAGCAGTGGACGGTGTCAGTAGAGCAGTGGATGGTGTCAGTAGAGCAGAGGACGGTGTCAGTAGGGCAATGGACGGTGTCAGTAGAGCAGAGGACGGTGTCAGTAGAGCAGTGGACGGTGTCAGTAGAGCAGAGGACGGTGTCAGTAGAGCAGTGGATGGTGTCAGTAGAGCAGAGGACGGTGTCAGTAGAGCAGAGGACGGTGTCAGTAGGGCAGTGGACGATGTCAGTAGAGCAGAGGACGGTGTCAGTAGAGCAGAGGACGGTGTCAGTAGGGCAGTGGACGATGTCAGTAGAGCAGAGGACGGTGTCAGTAGAGCAGAGGACGGTGTCAGTAGGGCAGTGGACGGTGTCAGTAGAGCAGTGGATGGTGTCAGTAGAGCAGAGGACGGTGTCAGTAGAGCAGAGGACGGTGTCAGTAGAGCAGAGGACGGTGTCAGTAGAGCAGAGGACGGTGTCAGTAGGGCAGTGGACGGTGTCAGTAGAGCAGTGGATGGTGTCAGTAGAGCAGAGGACGGTGTCAGTAGAGCAGAGGACGGTGTCAGTAGAGCAGAGGACGGTGTCAGTAGGGCAGTGGACGGTGTCAGTAGAGCAGTGGATGGTGTCAGTAGAGCAGAGGACGGTGTCAGTAGAGCAGAGGACGGTGTCAGTAGAGCAGAGGACGGTGTCAGTAGGGCAGTGGACGATGTCAGTAGAGCAGTGGGCGGTGTCAGTAGAGCAGTGGACGGTGTCAGTAGAGCAGTGGATGGTGTCAGTAGAGCAGAGGACGGTGTCAGTAGAGCAGAGGACGGTGTCAGTAGAGCAGAGGACGGTGTCAGTAGGGCAGTGGACGATGTCAGTAGAGCAGAGGACGGTGTCAGTAGAGCAGAGGACGGTGTCAGTAGAGCAGTGGATGGTGTCAGTAGAGCAGTGGACGGTGTCAGTAGAGCAGTGGACGGTGTCAGTAGAGCAGTGGACGGTGTCAGTAGAGCAGAGGACGGTGTCAGTAGGGCAGTGGACGGTGTCAGTAGAGCAGTGGACGGTGTCAGCAGAGCAGTGGACGGTGTCAGTAGAGCAGTGGACGGTGTCAGTGGAGCAGAGGACGGTGTCAGTAGAGCAGAGGACGGTGTCAGTAGAGCAGTGGATGGTGTCAGTAGAGCAGAGGACGGTGTCAGTAGAGCAGAGGACGGTGTCAGTAGAGCAGTGGATGGTGTCAGTAGAGCAGAGGACGGTGTCAGTAGAGCAGAGGACGGTGTCAGTAGGGCAATGGATGGTGTGAAGAGTTTTTTTTTTTATTATTGTTTTAATATTTTTTACAATAACTGAGCAGGCAGCCGGGGATGAATCTGCGCCCACACAGGGTGATTAGGGTTGCCACACCCTGTGAACACCCCTATGTGGGAGGGTACATGGAAATTGGAATTGGAGATAGACTTACCTGAGTCCAACTTCCATTGTTTGGGTAGCTACATGGAACAGCGATAGTGCCTGTGAAAGACAGAAAGAGATTTAATCCACAGAATAAAGAACACGTGATTGTAGGCGTGGTCACCGGCCTGACAGCTTATCTATGGCCAAACTGTAAAATCCTGAATTCATTTCCACTTTGTATTCCAATTATTTCCAGACTCCTCCCGTTACTCTTGAAGTCTGTAAACTTTGTGAAGATCCCCACACATTGACTCCCCCAAATTCTGTGACCCGGAGTCACTCCGCCCCTGTAGGTAGGCACTGCCGTGTCACACATTTCACAGAGCCCGCCTTCTGAAAGGAGGAGTTTCAGGGGGGCGGAGTCCATACAGGAATCACTGCTTGCAGGCAACATGACCATATATGGTCAATGACATCACTGGGGCAAGGTACCTTCCCAGGCAGGTAATTCAATTTAATCAAGCATTTTTAGGCCTCCTGCACACAGGATATTTATCACACTACTGTATATACTATATACTATATGTACTATATATATTTTTCTTTTCAAAAGTTTTGGTCTTTTCTCCTTTATAGCGCAAAAAATAAAAAACGCAGTGGTGATCAAATACCACCAGAGGAAAGCTCTATTTGTGTGAAAAAAAAGAATTTTAATAAAAATAAATTTTATTTTGGGTACAGCATCACACGACTGCAAAAGTACCAGTTAACCACTTGCCGACCAGCCGCCATCATTATACGGCGGCAGGTCGGCTCGTTCCCGCAAATTGCCGTAGCTGTACGTAGGCCCTGTAAACAGCTATAGCAGGCGCCCGCGCGCCCGCTGCACGGCGGGAGAGCTGATGCGCATGGCCAGGGGCCCCCTGATGTCCGCCGGCCACCCACCCGCCATCGCTCCTCAGAGAGCCAGAATGGGAATATGTCAATGTAAACAAACAGATCGCCGTTCTGTCACGGAAGTAGAGAGAGAGATCTGCTGTTCCTAATGATCAGGAACAGCGATCTCTCTCTACTCTCAGTCAGTCCCCTCCCCCCACAGTTAGAAACACTCCCAGAGAACACATCTAACCCCTTGATCGCCCCCTAGTGTTAAAGCGGAGTTCCACCAAATTTTTTTTCTTTTAAAAGTCAGCAGCTACAAATACATGCCGCTGCTGACTTTTAAAATGAGAACACTTACCTGTCCAGGGCGCCCGCGATGTCGGCACCCTAAGCCGATCTGTCCCTCGGCTCTCGGGTGCTGCCGCCGCCATCTTCAGTAGGGGAATCAGGAAGTGAAGCCTTGCAGCTTCACTTCCTGGTTCCCTACTGCGCATGCGCGACTCGCGCTGCGCGTTCCCACTGGTCCCTGCTGTCTTCTGGGAGACACGTGTGTCTCCCAGAAGGCAGCAGGGGGGGACAGAGAAGGTGCCGGAAGTGGCGTAGATACCCGCGGGTGGTTTGGGTATCTATGCCTGGAAGTGGGAGCAAAATACCTTTATTAGACAGGTATCTGCTCCCCCCTCCCCCCTGCAAGGTGCCAAATGTGACACCGAAGGGGGGGGAGGAACCAGAAAAGCGGAAGTTCCATTTTTGGGTGAAACTCTGCTTTAACCCCTTCCCTGCCAGTGACCTTGATCGCCCCCTAGTGTTAACCTCTTCTCTGCCAGTGACCTTTATACAGTAATCAGTGCATTTTTATAGCACTGATCGCTGTATAAATGTCAATAGTCCCAAAAAGTGTCAAAAGTGTCCGATCTGTCCGCCGCAATGTCGCAGTCCCGCTAAAAAGATCAGATCGCTGCCATTACTAGTAAAAAAAAATCCTAAAATAAATAAAAATGCCATAAATCTATTCCCTATTTTGTAGACGCTATAACTTTTGCGCAAACCGATCAATATACACTTATTGCGATTTTTTTTTACCAAAAATATGTAGAAGAATACATATTGGCCTAAACTGAGGAAGAAATTTTGTTTTGTTTTTTTTTTTAAATTTGGGATATTTATTATAGCAAAAAAGTAAAAGATTTTTTTTTTTTACCAAAAATATGTAGAAGAATATTTATCGGCCTAAACTGAGGAAGAATTTTTTTTTTTTTTTTTTTTTCTACATTTTTGGGGGATATTTATTATAGCAAAAAGTAAGTCATGCAAGTGGAAGCCCCTCTCCCCCACAGTTAGAATCACTCCCTAGGACACACTTAACCCCTTCATCGCCCCCTAGTGGTTAACCCCTTCACTTCCAGTGTCATTTACACAGTAATCAGTGCATATTTATAGCAATGTGTCCGCCATAATGTCGCAGTCTCAATAAAAATCGCAGATCGCCGCCATTACTAATAAAAAAAAAAAAAATAATAATAAAAAAATGCCATAAAACTATCCCCTATTTTGTAGACGCTGTAACCTTTGCGCAAACCAATCAATATACGCTTACTGTGATTTTTGTTTTACCAAAAATATGTAGAATAATACATATCGGCCTAAACTGAGCAAAAAAAAACGATTTTTAGATATTTTTGGGGGATATTTATTATAGCAAAAAGTAAAAAAATAATGTGTTTTTTTTCAAAATTGTCGCTCTTTTTTTGTTTATAGCGCAAAAAAATAAAAAACGCAGAGGTGATCAAATACCACCAAAAGAAAGCTCTATTTGTGAGAAATAAAGGACGTTGATTTTGTTTGGGTATAACGTCACACGACCGCGTCAGTTAAATTAACGCAGTGCCGTATGGCAAAAAAATGACCTGGTCATGAAGGGGGGGGGGGTAAAACCTTCCGGAGCTGAAGCTGTTAATTGTTCCAGCAAGAATGTATGTTCAACCACTTTATGCTGACCAGACAGTTGTAGTTTACCTGTTGCTGATTCCATTTCACACCCAGCAGACTCTTGGGGTCAGACACCAGTTCCTGGGCCCGCGGGCGCAAATATATGAGTGGCAATGAATGTAGAAGAGGTCTGAGCTCCTGCAGCCCTCGTGTTACGTTCCATGACTCCTGCAGGGAAGGACAGAAATAAATCGATGATACAACGGAATATATATATGGGAAGGGGGTCCTTATATCTGCTTTATTGGTCATCTAAAATGACGGCAGATTGGCCCTATGCCAGAATCATACATACCCACAATATCTGAATGGCAGCCAGTGTTTGGGCATAGCTCAGCGAGCGCGAATGATTGGTCAAAGCTGGGAGAAGCTCTGTAAGTTGATTGGCTGATAACTCTCGCAGGAACATAGGGCTGAGCCCCAGGACCAAGGAGCCCATGTGTGGTAGCATCTCATCGGAGATCTGATAAGGAAAAATATTAAACAATAAAGCAATATAAAACTCAAAAAGCACCCGGTGAAAATAGAAGAAAGAAAGCCTAAAAGAAGAAAACAAATGCAGACATCACATCTAATGATTGGTAAGCCGCAATATAATAAATGTTAGACACGTGCAATTCGTTTAGTTCCCAATTCGTTTAACGAATTTTGACAAATTCGTTAATTTCTGAATTTCCAAATTTTTAAATTTCCGAAATTTCGAATTTCCGAATTTCCAAATTTTTCAATTTCTGGAATTTCGAATTTCCGAATTTCTAATTTCCGAATTTCGAATTTCAAATTTCCGAAAATTTGAAATTTCTAATTTCCGAATTTCAAATCTTCGAATTTCAAATTTCCGAAAATTCGTAATTTCCAAATTTTTCAATTTTTTCAATTCAAATTTAGAATTTCCGAATTTCCGAATTTCGAAATTCCGAATTAAGCCGCAATATAATAAATGTTAGACATGTGCAATTCGTTTAGTTCTGAATTCGTTTTTAACAAATTTTGGCAAATTCGTTAATTTCCGAATTTCAAAATTTTTCAATTTCCGAATTTGGAATTTGGAATTTACGAATTTACAATGTTCGGAAATTTAGAATTTCCGAATTTCCGAATTTCGAAATTCCGAATTAAGCCGCAATATAACGGAAAATTGTATACTCACCTTTCCGTAATTTTCCTTTCCTGTCGTATCTTCATGGCAGCATACACTTTGGGTTGTGACTCCGCCCCCACAACCTGATAGGACTACATAGCTATAAGTTGTAGAGATGGCCCCTGCCCAGTATTCTCCGTATATATATATCTCACCTTAGACGGGTGGGAGATTGTATGCTGCCATGAAGATACGACAGGAAAGGAAAATTACGGAAAGGTGAGTATACAATTTTCCGTTTTCCTGTCGCATCATGGCAGCATACACTTTGGGGAGTAACTCGCAAAGACTGGGTGGGAATTCAAACTAAGTTTATTAATCAAATAATAGAGGAATTGGCCTGGATAACGGATCTTCCGAAATCCACCGTGGATAAGCAGGCGGAATCCACCTTGTAATGAGACATGAAGGTGTTCCTGGAGGACCAGGTAGCCGCTCTGCAAATCGTCTCCGCCGAGACTCTACAATATGCCGCCCAGGAGGTTGCCACTGCCCTGGTGGAGTGTGCCCTTAAGCCCTCAGGTACTTGATGGTTACTCAGTGAGTAAGATCTCTTGATGGTCTTTACTAGCCATGAAGCAATGGTGCGTGAGGATGCCGCTTGACCTCTCCTGAAACCATGTGGGATAATTAGGAGGTTTTCCGACTTTCTGATGGATTTTGTTGCTGAGAGGTATTCTATAACGGTACCCTTAACATCTAGTGGATGAGGGTCTCCCTGATCCGTGCTGAGTGCTGGAAGATTAATCTCCTGGTTAAAATGGAAGGATGAGGACACCTTGGGGATGAATCGATCCGAAGGCCTTAGGACTAGCCTGTCTGGAAGAACAACCAAGTATGGTTCGCTAACCATTAGAGCTTGCATTTCTGACACTCGCTTCGCCGATGTTATGGCTATTAAAAATGAAACCTTCAGCGTTAGATCCCAGAGGGATATGCTCTGCATTGGAAAAAAGGGTTCCTTGGATAATGACTCTAGAACAATTGAGAGATCCCAGACCGGGAATGACGGTTTTCTGGGGGGCCTCAGCTTTAGACAGGCCCTCTGAAACTGAACCACCAGAGGCTCTTGCGCCCATTTAACTCCTGTCAAGGCGGACAGGGCCGATACCTGGACCTTCAGGGTGCTTGACCTAAGGCCTTTCTCTAGGCCTGATTGAAGGAACTCCAAGATGTGAGACACCGACGGGGAGGACGAGTCCCAACCTTGCTGGTGGGAGAAGGAGACAAATTTTTCCCAAACTCTTCTGTACGTGATGTTGGTAGTAGGCTTTCTGGCCTGGAGTAAGGTATCCACCACCTTCTGGGAACAGCCCTGCTCTAGGTACCTAGCCCTTTCAGTCTCCAGGCCATCAAGTGTAGCTTCCCCGGGTTCGGGTGAAGAAGATGTCCCTGGGAGAGTAGGTCTGTCGTCAATGGGAGAGGCAGAGGCTCTGCCGTGTTCAGCTGCATGAGGGTAGTAAACCATGGCCTCCTCGGCCAGAAAGGGATCACTGCTACCACCAATGCTGTTGACTTCTTGAGCCTCAGGAGGAATCTCGCTATGAGAGGCATCGGGGGGAAAATGTACCCCAGGTGAAAGTTCCAGGGGTATTGGAGGCAGTCCGTCCCCTCTGCCGAAGGAAACGGTGTCCTTGATAGGAATCTCTGACACTTTGTGTTCTCCGGAGTTGCTGCTAGGTCTATCTCTGGAGGACCCCAGGTTCGGGATATGAGAGCATAGGCTTGTGGACTCAGAGACCATTCGTTGTTGGAGTGGAAATTTCTGCTTAGTGAGTCGGCTAAGGTGTTCTGGACTCCCGGGACATAAACCGCCCTTAGGTCCAGTAGATTCAGCTGCGCCCATTCCAGAACAGGACGGACCTCCTGTAACATGGACCTGCTTCTGGTGCCCCCCTGCCTGTTGATGTAGGCAACGGCCACCTTGTTGTCCATCCTCAGGAGGACGTGCTTCCTCCTCAAGTGAGAACTGAAGGCCAGGAGAGCCTGGAACGCTGCTCTCATCTCCAGAACGTTCGACACTGTATCCTGTGCCCTGAAAGGCCAACGACCCTGAGCCGCAAGGTCCTGATAGTGGGCTCCCCATCCCTGTAGACTGGCATCTGAGGTCACGGTTTCTTGATAGGGAGTGACTATATGCCTGCATCTTCTCAAGTTGTGAGGACGTACCCACCACATCAACGATTGCTTTACCTCCTGAGAGATGAGGATTGGTTGGGACATTGATGTGCCCTTCCACTGACGTAGGAAGGAGATCTGAAGAGGCCTCGAATTCCATTGCGCCCATTGGACCATTGGAATGGTGGAAGCTAGGGAGCCCAGGATACTGAGACAGGTCCTGGCCGGGAGCATTGTAGCGGAGATTGCCCTTTTCACCTTTTGAATTAGAGGAGGGATTTTTTCCCCCGGAAGTTCCACCGTATTCTCCCTTGTGTCCAATTCGGCCCCCAGAAAGACCATTCTCTGTGTGGGATGGATGTTGCTCTTCTTCCAATTTATCAGCCACCCTAGGGACTGTAGTGTGGAGACCAGGATTTCCCTGTGAAGGACAAGAGAGTCCTGGCTGTCTGAGAGAAGTAGGATGTCGTCCAGGTAATGGTGGACCCTCAGCCCGTTTTCTCTCAGGTGGGCTATTACAGGTAATAGGACTTTTGTAAACGTCCTGGGTGCGGTAGAGATCCCGAACGGAAGGCTTCGGAATTGGAAGTGCTGATGATTTAGGGTAAACCGGAGAAATTTTTGGAACTCGGAATGGATAGGGATATGCAAATACGCGTCCTGGAGGTCGATTGACAGCATCCAATCTCCCAAGTTTATTGCTTGGAGGATTGATTGAAGGCTTTCCATCTTGAATGTTTCTAACCGTATCGACCGGTTGAGGTTTTTTAGGTCCAAGACTGGACGAAGGTCCCCTGATTTCTTTTTCACTAAGAAAAGTGTGGAGTAGAACCCTTTGCCTCTTTGGGATGGCGGAACCTCCACTATTGCTTGTTTCTGGAGCAACTCTTGGATATACTGGACTAGGGATAGTCTTTTCTCTTGAGAAGGAGGAAGTCTGGTTGAGCAGAATTGGTCTCTTGGAGGACGACCTCTGAATGCCCACCTGTGACCGAAATGAATGGTGGACACCGTCCATGGGTCTTTTATCATTCCCGCCCAGACCAACTTGAACTTTGTGAGTCTGGCCCCCACTACCGCTGGTTGGGCGGGCGAACCTTCAAAAGGACTTCTGGTCATTGGAGGCAGGGGTCTTGGGTTTCTGGAACTTAAGGAAGGACGTCTGGGGGTTCTTCCAGCTCCTTCTGTATTCCTTCCCGGGTCTATAGGATTTCGCATCCCTATATCTTTCCGGAAGGTTACGTTTAAAGGGAGGTGGCCTTTGTTGTTTCGGCCTTCTGTCCGATGGTATGAGACCCGACTTCCCGCCTGTTACTTTAGAGATTGCGGTATCCAGCTTTGCTCCAAAGAGGTTCACCCCATCATACGGAATCCTGCACCAGTTTGACTTCGAGGCGGGGTCAGCCGACCAAGGTTTAAGCCATAGCGCCCTTCTGGCCATTACAGAGGCTAACATAGACCTTGAGGTGGATCTGATAGTATCTACGGAAGCCTCCGCCACGAAATCTCCCGCAAGGCTAAGTTCTTGTAAGGCCTTAGTGATCTGTTCTTGATCTGCGCCCTCAGTGACGAGCCTCGCTGTAGCTGAGGACCAGCTGGAGATAGCTTTCCCAACCGCCGCTAATGCCACCGCTGGCCTGCAGGCGCCTCCTGCGAACAGGTAAGCTCTCTTAAGGTCTGTATCCACCTTCCTGTCAAGCACGTCTCTGAACGTTACTGCATCTTCAATGGGGAGCGTCACGTGCCTGGCTAGACGCATCAAAGATGCATCCACTACTGGAGGAGAAAGTAAAGGAGATACTTTGGGTTCCTTGAGAGGGTACAGTTTGGTAAGTCTGTTGGACAGACTGAACTTCTTTTCCGGATTCTGCCACTCCTCCTTAATGAGCTCCTCTAACTCGTCGATGAATGGGAAAGCCTCCGGAACCTTCTTGAGGTTTGGGAAATATTTTCTCTGTTTAGGCTGTGTCTCCTCAAGCTCCTCCCAGTTAATCGCTTCCTTAACCGATCTGATGAACGGTTCTATGAGCGCAAAATCAAAGCCAGCTGAAGCTTCCGGCTCTTCATCATCCGACGGTAGTTCTTGCTCTCTTGATGCACTGGGAATGGTGGGTGAGGTGCTATAGGCCGTAAACTCCACATCAGGAGTTGAGACCTGGGGAGTAGAGACTCCAGTGGGTTCTATGGAATCCGGCTCTTTCTCCCTGGTGGCTTCATCTATGCACTTGCGGCAGGCTAGTTTGTCTGGGAGGGCCGTGGCCCCACATACCCAGCAAGCGTTCCCGGCTGGGCGGGAAGGGTGCGTAGAGGATTGGTGTCCTCGTGCAGGGGATCTTCTGTGGTAGGAACGGCTATGCCTTGAGTGGGATCGACTCCGTCTGCGACTCCCCTTGCGGCCTGAGCGGCTTCTTCCGCGTGAGCGGCTGCGTCTATGGCCGGAGCGGCTTCTCCTGTGCGAAGATTCTCTTCGTCCTGATTTAGATGATCTTGCGGACCTGACAGGGCTGACCAATTAGGTAGCATTAGTACGGTCCTGCTCTCTTTTTCAATCTTCTCTACTTACCGCTGGAATCCCCCCCCCTTACCTATTAGGCTGGTGGTGATCTGCTGGGGCAGCGGCCTCCATAGGAGAGGAAGGTGAATACCTGAGAAAGGTATAGGAAGGTAAGAACATGCAACCAGGTCCCACAAAACAGTGCATAAGTATTAGACACTTACCCAGAGAGAGAGGGAGCTTTAGGAATGCAGAAGTTCAAAACACAGCAGTCAGAAGTCTTCCAGGAAGCAAGGAGAGCTCAGAAATGACAAACAGGGCTTTTAAATTTGCCGCCATGGCCGCCGAGGTCACGACCCGCTCGCGCATGCGCAGTAGCGGCGCGAGGCGCCCGGCGCCATCTTGGAAACTGGCAAAATCGAAAGGACGCCCTGACGGCGCGCACCGCGCATGCGCGGAAGCGCCGAGACGCCCGGGAAGCCTGTAGGGAGGCACAGAGGGACCACAGAGCCCAGCAAAGAGGGAGAAAAACACAAAGTGAAAAAAGGAGGCATGGCGACCGCTGCACAACAACTAAGCCTGTTTAAGGCTTATACTAGACCGCAACATACCCCCGAGATCACCAGAGCGGGGCTCCTTCCATCTAGCTCGTTTAGAGGCTGTACAGGTAAGGACTTCCACCCAGGAGAGGCTAGAACCTGGCTGGGGCGAATTCGGTAAGGGGGTGCTTCTGATATGTTCAGTCCTTCAGGTGAGGAAAAATAAGAGAATACTGGGCAGGGGCCATCTCTACAACTTATAGCTATGTAGTCCTATCAGGTTGTGGGGGCGGAGTCACAACCCAAAGTGTATGCTGCCATGATGCGACAGGAAAATAAATGTTA
The DNA here is from genome assembly GCF_042186555.1 of Aquarana catesbeiana. NCBI lineage: Eukaryota > Metazoa > Chordata > Amphibia > Anura > Ranidae > Aquarana > Aquarana catesbeiana. The sequence goes on along the minus strand of NC_133326.1, from coordinate 10,233,218 downwards.
GACATGTGCAATTCGTTTAGTTCCGAATTCGTTTTTAACTAATTTTGGCAAATTCGTTAATTTCCGAATTTCAAAATTTTTCAATTTCCGAATTTGGAATTTGGAATTTACGAATTTACGATGTTCGGAAATTGGAAATTTCAGAAATTCGAAAATTCGAAAATTCGGAAATTCGGAAATTCGGAAGTTCGGAAGTTCGGGAATTCGGAGATTTGAAATTTTGGAAATTCGTAAGTTCAGAAATTCGAAAATTCAGAAATTTGAAAATTCAAAATTAGGAAATTCGAAATGAGGAAATTCCAAAATTCAAAAATTTAGAAATTTTAAAATTTGGAAATTTGAATATCCAAAAATAAGAATGAAAATCTGAACATTCAAAATAATGAAAATCCGAAAATCTGAAACGCTAACTAACTAATAATGAATATTAAATTATAGGTACTGGAATTTCCTTTCAAATTTGGATGTTAGTGAACGTATTTGAACGAATTATCTGAAATAATGAATGCCGTATCTAAATGAATGGAACGTAACAATCTAATAATGATAAATAACAATAATAATAATAAAACATTTCTATTATTATTATTTATTATTAATTTGTTCCATTTCATTTGTTCAGATGCGGCATATGTTATTTCGGATAATTCGTAACTTCAGATAAATTTGTATTACGTTCACAAACAGCCAAATTTGAAAGAAAATTCCAATACCTATAATTTAATAGTAAGTTATTATTAGTTAGTTATTATTTCAAATTTTACTGATTTTCTCTCTTTTTTTTTTAGGTTTTCGTATTTTCGAATTTCTGAATTTCCGAATTTTCGAATTCCAAAAATCCGAAAATTCGGAATTCAAAAATTCGGAAATTCAGAGTTCGAAAATTCAGAAATTCGGAGTTCGAAAATTCGGAAATTCAAAAATCAGAAATTCGAAAATTCGGAAAATCGAAAATTCGGAAATTTGAAAATATCGAATTTTCGGATTTCCAAATTTTAGAATGTTCGAATTTCTGAAAAAAGCAAAAAAACAAATGAAACGAAAACGAACAATTTTTTTGTCAGTGCACATGTCTAATAAATGTTTGCTTTTGGGTTTAATACCGCTTTCAGTAAGGCTGGGTTCATCACAGCAGGTGCGTCCATGTTCACCGTTTCAGGTCCGATTTCAGCCTAAATTTTTGGCTGAATTTTGATCTGAAACGGACCAAAAAGACGCACAGGACTCCTGTGCAAATTCACACCGGAGGTGCAGCAGAGATACGTGAACCGACTCCATAGCGAGTGGATCAAAATCTCCTGCTATTGGGAATTGGATGCTGGAAACACACTTCCAATTCACAATGGTGTGAACCCGGCCTGAATCTACCAGACACAAGCAGGTCTAAACTCACCTTTCCACTGTTTAGGATTTTCTGAACAAACAACCCAGCCTGAAAGAGAATGACATTTATATATATATATATATATATATATATATATATATATATATATATATATATATATATATATATATATATATATATATATATATATACAGCTTTCATTACAAATGATATTCCAGTAAATATAACACACAGTGCCTTGAAAAAGTATTCACACCCCTTGAAATTTTCCACATTTTGTCATGTTACAACCAAAAACGTAAATGTATTTTATTGGGATTTTATGTGATAGACCAACACAAAGTGGCACATAATTGTGAAGTGGAAGGAAAACGATGAATGGTTTTCAACATTTTTTACAAAATAAATATGTGAAAAGTGTGGGGGGTCTTTTGTATTCAGACCCCTTTACTCTGATACCCCTAACTAAAATCTAGTGGAACCAATTGCCTTCAGAAGTCACCTAATTAGTAAATAGACTCCACCTGTGTGTCATTTAATCTCTATAAATACAGCTGTTCTGTGAAGCCCTCAGAGGTTTGTTAGAGAACCTTAGTGGACAAACAGCATCATGAAGGCCAAGGAACACACCAGACAGGTCAGGGATAAAGTTGTGGAGAAGTATAAAGCAGGGTTAGGTTATAAAAAAATCTCCCAAGCTTTGAACATCTCACGGAGCTCTGTTCAATCCATCATCGGAAAATGGAAAGAGTATGGCACAACCGCAAACCTACCAAGACATGGCCGTCCACCTAAACTGACCAGCCGGGCAAGGAGAGCCAAAAAAATTAAAATGTAAAAAAAAATCTAATTTCTTCATCAGTTTAGGGCGATATGTATGCTTCTACATATTTTTGGTAAACAAAATCACAATAAGCGTATATGATTGGTTTGCGCAAAAGTTATAGCGTCTACAAAATAGGGGATAGATTTATGGCTTTTTCATTATTATTACATAGTTACATAGTAGGTGAGGTTGAAAAAAGACACACGTCCATCAAGTCCAACCTATGTGTGTGATTATATGTCAGTATTACATTGTATATCCCTGTATTATTATTTTTTTTACTAGTAATGGTATGGCGGCGATCAGTGATTTTTAGCGGGACTGCGACATTGCGGCGGAACAGAACGGACACTTTTGACACTTTTTTGGGACAAATGACATTTATACAGCGATCAGAGCTATAAAGATGCCCTGATTACTGTATAAATGTCACTGGCAGGGAAGGGGTTAACACCGGGGGGGGGGGGGGGCGATCAAGGGGTTAAGTGTGTTCCCGATCAAGGGGAGGTGTTTCTAACTGTAAGGGGGAGAGGGGACTGACTGGAGGAGGAGTGAGATCGCTGTTCCCGATCACTAGGAACAACAGGTCTGTCTCTCCTCCTTTGACAGAACGGGGATCTGTTCGTTTACATTGACAGATCCCTATTCTGGCTCTCTGAGGAGCGATTACGGGTGGCCGGCGGACATCGCGGCCGCTGGCCACACGCATCGGCCCCTGGCACCCTGTGCCCACTGTATCTATTGCACGAGGCAACGTACACCTACGGCGACTCGCACAATAGAGCTGACCTGCCGCGGTATAACTACGGCGGCTGGTCGGCAAGTGGTTGAAAGCTCATTTTGTTTTGGGTAAAAAAAGTTTGGTGCAAACTCCATCTAGCGGTTGACAAGCACACTACTTGGCTTAATGGTATGCCACTAGAGTGCCACACATGGGACACCTCCCCAAGGCTTCAGCTGCCCAGGAACCACCATAGAGTGGACACCTCCCCAAGGCTTCAGCTGCCCAGGAACCACCATAGAGTTTAATCTGGCACTGGTATGAGTAGGTAGGTTGTAGAATGCTGCAGATCCTTAAGCCTGGGTTCACACTGCCGTGCGGAGCGACTCGCAGCCGGGGGTCCGGTGCGTCCCTGTTCTCCATTTCAGGGACAAATCAGGGCCGAATTTTTGGCTGAATTCGGCCCTGAAAGGCAGCCAAAGACACACAGCACCCCTGTGCAAGCCGCTCCGCCACCGCCACGGAGATATGTGAACCGGCTCCATAAAGAGCCGGTCACAATCTCCTATCATGCGAATTGGATCCGGGGAAACCCACATCTAATTCGCACTAGTGTGAACCCGGCCTGAAATAGAAAAATAAAGAACATTGTGTAGTAGACATGCGCAATTCGTTTCGTTCGGAATTCGTTTTTTTTTTTACAAATTTTGACAAATTCGTTCATTCGGAAATATCCGAATTTTTCAAAATATTCTGAAATTTGAAAAATTCGAAAAACAGGGAATTTGCGATTCGATAATCCGGAAATTCGAAAATCCAAAAATAAGAATGAGAATCCGAAAATTAAAAAGTACGAAAATCCAAAAATAAGAGCGAAGATCCGAATTTCCGAATGTTCCAAATATTCTGAAATTTGAAAAATTCGGAAAATCGAAATCTCACAAAATCGAAAATTCTATATTTCCGAAATTCGAAACCTGAAAATTCGGAAATTTGAAAATCCGAAAATTCGGAAATCCGAAGGAAAATCCGAAAATTCAAAAGAACGAAAACAGAAAATAAGAACGAAAATCCGAAAACCCAAAAATTTGAAAATCTGAAATAATTTGGCTGTTAGTGAACGTAACGAATACAAATTTACCCGAAGTTACGAAGTTATGAATTGTCTGAAATAACAAATGCGGTATCGAAATAAATGGAACTTAACACATTAATAAGAATAAATAACAATAATAATAATAAAAGCGTTTTATTATTAATATTTATTATTAATTCGTTCCATTCCATTTGTTTAGATACGGCATTCGTTATTTCGGATAATTCGTAATTTCAGATAAATTCGTATTTGTTACGTTCACTAAAAGCCAAATTTGAAAGGAAATTCCAATACCTGTAATTTAATAGTTAGTTATTATTAGTTTACCCAAAGTTACGAATTATCCGAAATAACAAATGCGGTATCTAACTGAATGGAAAGTAACAAATTAATAATAATAAATAACAATAATAATAATAAAAAAGTTTTATTATTATTACTATTTATTATTAATTCATTCCGTTCCATTTGTTTAGATGTGGCATTCATTATTTCAGATAATTTGTCACTTCAGATAAATTCAAATTCGTTATGTTCACAGTTCATAGTTAGTTATTATTAGTTAGTTAGCTATTATTTGGAATTTTTGGATTTTCGTTCTTTCAAATTTTCAGATCTCTGAATTTTCTCATTTCCGAATTTTCAAATTTCAGAATTTCAGAATTTTCAGATTTTTGTATTTTTGAATTTCCGAACCCTGAATTTCTGAATTGTTGAATTTCCGAATTTTCGCATTCCGAATTTCCGAATTTTTGAATTTACGAATTCCGAAATTTTTGGATTTTCACATTCCGCATTTCCAAATTACGAATTTTTGAATTTAGGAATTTACAAATTCCGAATTTTTGAATTTAGGAATTTACGAATTCTGAATTTTCGTATTCACAAATTTATGAATTTACGAAAAAAAAAAATCGAATGAAACAAAAATGAAAACGAACACATTTTCTGGCAGTGCACATGTCTATTGTATAGCACCCTCTAGTGCTCAGTCTAGAGTAGGAAAATGTATTTCTAACTCATGGTAGTTGTGTGAGTCTGGTAATTGGTTGGGGGTTACTGTAGGGCAGACTGGAGGGCTCTACAGGTCAGGCCTCTGGTACCTCTCCCTGGTTCTAGAACCTTAGAGAAGTTTCTAGAAGCTAGTGGGTGGAGACCAGGAGGTCCTGATCTGCATATTTATGGAAATCTGGCCAATCCCCAGGAGGCCTGGCAGGGTGGCTGGGTCAGCCCATAAATATTGTGGAGCCTGGCCAGCAGGGGTGTTGGGTGGAAGATGGGGTGAGGAACCTGTGTTGTGTAGCTTGGGACGGGACCCCGTAGCTGAGGGGGCTTCGCCTCCAGAATGGGAGCTGAGAGAGGAAGATGGACAGAGGGATCTCCACTACCCTACAATCTCTTCTAGGAGACACCCTTGCTTGCATGGAAGGACCTGGAAGGAAGGAGACCTGAACAGTAGACTCTTCTGAAGCAGCAGGATTTTGAGGGACAGCGTGAGTACCTCTACACCCCCAGGGCCAAAAAGGGTTACAGCTGGCAGATGCAATATCCAGAAAGCTTTTCTGGGACTGTGGCAACAAGCTACTACCCATTCCCTTGTACTGGGACATTTCATCAAGCAGCCAGGTGGGCTGGTATTTTCAAGAGAGGGGACACAGAACTCCTAGAAGGGGGATTTTCTTTGCTAAGTCCAGAAAAAAAGTCGCTATTCCAAAGGGAATGCAGTCAAGGATTCGTTTGCTTTTTGTGGTGTGCAGAGAGAAGGAAGTTACCCTCACCGTTGTTCTTTAAGTCAACTTGGACATCATCTAATCCCTATACCCTATCCAAGTTATTATCTCCAATAAAATAACAAAAACAAGCCCATGGATTGATTCCTTGTCTCGGAATGAGAGTTGAAAATGCGTGTTGCCTGGCTGTGCGGGGATTAGGGGGACCCAAAATCCAGCGGCCCTCTAGGGGGCAGCGCTACAATTACATATGCAAATGCAGTGTCACCTGTGGAATATACCTGTGCAGGTGTCAGTCTTGCTGAGCCCAGATCAGACAAGACCGGAAGGAACTGTGGTGTGCTCAGAGCCTGCAGAAAGGTGTAACTCAGAGCCGGGATTACTGTGGATAGGTTTGAGATTTCCTGATAGCTGAGCGTTTGAGGGTCCTGCGACTGCAGATCACCACTTAGAAAATGTATCATCTGTAAAGAGATAAGAAAGTCAGTGCATAGGAAGCGAGTCAGTGCATAGGAAGAGAGTCAGTGCATAGGAGGAGTCAGTGCATAGGAAGAGAGTCAGTGCATAGGAAGAGAGTCAGTGCATAGGAGGAGTCAGTGCATAGGAAGAGAGTCGGTGCATAGGAAGAGAGTCAGTGCATAGGAAGAGAGTCAGTGCATAGGAAGAGAGTCAGTGCATAGGAAGCGAGTCAGTGCATAGGAGGAGTCAGTGCATAGGAAGAGAGTCAGTGCATAGGAAGAGAGTCAGTGCATAGGAAGCGAGTCAGTGCATAGGAAGAGAGTCAGTGCATAGGAAGCGAGTCAGTGCATAGGAAGCGAGTCAGTGCATAGGAAGAGTGTCAGTGCATAGGAAGAGAGTCAGTGCATAGGAAGAGAGTCAGTGCATAGGAGGAGTCAGTGTATAGGAAGCGAGTCAGTGCATAGGAAGAGAGTCAGTGTATAGGAAGAGTCAGTGCATAGGAAGAGAGTCAGTGCATAGGAAGAGAGTCAGTGCATAGAAAGCAAGTCAGTGCATAGGAAGAGTCAGTGCATAGGAAGAGAGTCAGTGCATAGGAAGAGAGTCAGTGCATAGGAAGAGAGTCAGTGCATAGGAAGTGAGTCAGTGCGTAGGAAGAGAGTCAGTGCATAGGAAGAGTCAGTGCATAGGAAGAGAGTCAGTGCATAGAAAGCAAGTCAGTGCATAGGAAGAGTCAGTGCATAGGAAGAAAGTCAGTGTATAGAAAGCAAGTCAGTGCATAAAAAGAGAGTCAGTGAATAGGAAGAGAGTCAGTGCATAACAAGCAAGTCAGTGCATAGGAAAAGAATCAGTGCATAAGAAGAGAGTCAGTGCATAGAAAGCAATGGCTGTATAGAGTATAGGTATATATATATATATATTTCCCTATGCTCAGTCTCATTTGCTCATGCTGATTTGTTTGAGGCTTACCCGGGAATCAGGGAACAGATCACCAGTCTGAATACAATGAAGGAGGGCTCTTTTCAAGGCCATGAATATACACACATTCTGCTGATAAGGTTCCAGGTCCTGTACATCAGCCTGACACACACAGCGACCCATCCTGGCGGCAAGAAAAAGAAGACCATGGGCTCTATGATGATGATGATGATGATTATATAGGATTTTTATAGTGCCAACAGTTTGGGCAGCACTTTACAAAATAAGGCAGACGGTACAGTTACAATACAATTCAGTACAAGAGGAATCAGGGGACTCTGCTCGTTAGAGCTTACAATATAAAGGGAGGGTCAAGGGATACAAAAAGTAACTGTAAATGATGAGGTGATGGAGAAAGTAAAAGTTCAGTTGTTGGGTGGAGGCGGGATAGGCTTCCCTGAAGAGATGGGTTTTAAGTTTCAGGGATCACCTAAACTTTGACAGAGTAGGAGATATTTGGACAGATTGAGGTAGGGAGGTCCCCAGGATGGGGAAGGCTCTGGACAGATTAAGGTAGGGAGGTCCCCAGGATGGGGAAGGCTCTGGACAGATTGAGGTAGGGAGGTCCCCAGAATGGGGAAAGCTCTGGACAGATTGGGGTAGGGAGGTCCCCAAGATGGGGAAAGCTCTGGACAGAGTGGGGTAGGGAGGTCCCCAGGATGGGGAAGGCTCTGGACAGAGTGGGGTAGGGAGGTCCCCAGGATGGGGAAGGCTCTGGACAGATTGAGGTAGGGAGGTCCCCAGGATTGGGAAAGCTCTGGACAGATTGGGGTCGAGAGGTCCCAAGGATGGGGAAGGAGGTGAAGAGGGAGCAAGAGAGCAGGAGGTCTTGGTAGGAGCAGAGAGGACGGTTTGGGTGATATTTTGAGATGAGGTTGATGTTGTAATTCGAGGCAGAGTTGTAAATGGCTTTGTATGTTGTTGTTAGTAATTAAAATTGTATTCATTGAGTGATAGGAAGCCAGTGGAGGGATTGGCAGAGAGGAGTGGAGGACACTGAGCAGAGGCCAGTGGAGGGATTGGAAGAGAGGGGTGGAGGACACTAAGCGGAGGCCAGTGGAGGGATTGGAAGAGGTGGGTGGAGGACACTGAGCGGAGGCCAGTGGAGGGATTGGAAGAGATGGGTGGAGGACACTGAGCCAAGGCCAGTGGAGGGATTGGAAAAGAGGGGTGGAGGACACTGAGCGGAGGCCAGTGGAGGGATTGGAAGAGAGGGGTGGAAGACACTGAGCGGAGGTCAGTGGAGGGATTGGAAGAGAGGGGTGGAGGTCACTGAGCGGAGGCCAGTGGAGGGATTGGAAGAGGTGGGTGGAGGACACTGAGCGGAGGCCAGTGGAGGGATTGGAAGAGAGGGGTGGAGGACACTGAGCAGAGGCCAGTGGAGGGATTGGAAGAGAGGGGTGGAGGACACTGAGCGGAGGCCAGTGGAGGGATTGGAAGAGAGGGGTGGAGGTCACTGAGCGGAGGCCAGTGGAGGGATTGGAAGAGGTGGGTGGAGGACACTGAGCGGAGGCCAGTGGAGGGATTGGAAGAGAGGGGTGGAGGACACTGAGCAGAGGCCAGTGGAGGGATTGGAAAAGAGGGGTGGAGGACACTGAGCCAAGGTCAGTGGAGGGATTGGAAGAGAGGGGTGGAGGACACTGAGCGGAGGCCAGTGGAGGGATTGGAAGAGAGGGGTGGAGGTCACTGAGCGGAGGCCAGTGGAGGGAATGGAAGAGGTGGGTGGAGGACACTGAGCGGAGGCCAGTGGAGGGATTGGAAGAGAGGGGTGGAGGACACTGAGCGGAGGCCAGTGGAGGGATTGGAAGAGAGGGGTGGAGGTCACTGAGCGGAGGCCAGTGAAGGGATTGGAAGAGGTGGGTGGAGGACACTGAGCAGAGGCCAGTGGAGGGATTGGAAGGGATGGGTGGAGAACACTGAGCCAAGGCCAGTGGAGGGATTGGAAGAGAGGGGTGGAGGACACTGAGCCAAGGCCAGTGGAGGGATTGGAAGAGAGGGGTGGAGGACACTGAGCGGAGGCCAGTGGAGGGATTGGAAGAGAAGGGTGGAGGACACTGAGCGGAGGCCAGTGGAGGGATTGGAAGAGAGGGGTGGAGGTCACTGAGCGGAGGCCAGTGGAGGGATTGGAAGAGGTGGGTGGAGGACACTGAGCAGAGGCCAGTGGAGGGATTGGAAGAGAGGGGTGGAGGACCTTGAGCGGAGGCCAGTGGAGGGATTGGAAGAGAGGGGTGGAGGACACTGAGTGGAGGCCAGTGGAGGGATTGGAAGAGGGGGGGGGCCTTGAGCGGAGGCCAGTGGAGGGATTGGAAGAGGTGGGTGGAGGACACTGAGCGGAGGCCAGTGGAGGGATTGGAAGAGGTGGGTGGAGGACACTGAGCGGAGGCCAGTGGAGGGATTGGAAGAGAGGGGTGGAGGACACTGAGTGGAGGCCAGTGGAGGGTTTGGAAGAGAAGGCAGAGGACCTTGAGCGGAGGCCAGTGAATGGATTGGAAGAGGTGAGTGGAGGACACTGAGCGGGTGGTAAGGTGGATAAGTCGTCTGGGAGCAGCATTCATGATAGACTGAAGTGGGGATTGTCTTTGCAGAGGAAGTCCAGCAAGCATGGAGTTGCAATACTCAAGGTGAGAGATAACGGAGAGAATTAGAAGCTTTGTGGTGTCAGTTAAGAAGGATTTCTGAAGGCCAATGACAAGCTGTATATAAAAATATGTTTATTAATTTTTAAGGGAACAGAATTTGGGGCTGTTTTGATGTTTATACATTGGGACTTAAGTGCAGGCATTGCCTCTGAAGGGAATGCATCTAGTTTGGTTGGGAATTTGAAGTACATGCATTTAATTCAATCAGAGGTTTGAAGTGCAAGCATTAGGACTAATCATTTTTTGTGCTTGCATTATTTTTTTTACATTTTCACACTTATACTGCTAATTTATTTATTACGGATGTTTATATAGTACACATTATATTACTCAATATCATACATTCATATCAGTCACTGCCCTCAGCACTTTAGACAGGAACCAATTTACCAGTCTGTCTTTGGAGTGCAGGAGGAAACCCACACAGGCAACATGCAAACTCCATGCAGCTCCTGTCATGGTCAGGATTTGAACTTATGACACAAGAGCTGCAAGGCAGTAGTGCTAATCACTAAGCCACTGTGTCACCCTTTGCGTGTTTTTATAACTACCGTATTTATCTGCGTATAACGCGCACTTTTTCCCCCTTAAAATTAGGGGAAAATCGTGGGTGCGTGTTATACGCCGATCCCTGCTGCCTCTGAGGGAAGAGGAGCGAGCGCCGCTGAATTACACAGAGTCGCCATCTCCTGTGTACCCGGCGCTCCGTCACTCATAGCCACGCCTCTTACCCCCCCGCATTGGGACACTGTTCTGTCTATCATATGAGCAGAGCTAGGAGGCGTGGCTGTGAGTGACGGAGTGCCGGGTACACAGGAGATGGTGACTCTGTGTAATTCAGCGACGCTCGCTCCTCCTCTTCCCTCAGAGACAGCAGGAATAATCCAACACTGGCGAGGCTGCAAAGATGGGGAAGGTGAGGCTGCAGATGGGCACTGAGCAGGATGCATTGTTGGTCAATTTAATGGCTGCAGATGGGCACTGAACAGGGTGCATTGTTGGGCAATTTAATGGCTGCAGATGGGCACTGAGCAGGGTGCATTGTTGGGCAATTTAATGGCTGCAGATGGGCAATGAGCAGGGTGCATTGATGGGCAATTTAATGGCTGCAGATGGGCACAGAGCAGGGTGCATTGTCGGGCAATTTAATGGCTGCAGATGGGCACTGAGCAGGGTACATTGTCAAGCAATTTAATGGCTGCAGATGGGCACTGAGCAGGGTGCATTGTTGGGCAATTTAATGGCTGCAGATGGGCACTGAGCAGGGTACATTGTCAAGCAATTTAATGGCTGCAGATGGGCACTGAGCAGGGTGCATTGATGGACAATTTAATGGCTGCAGAGGGGCACTAAGTAGGGTGCATTGTTGGTGAATTTATAGGCTGCAGATGGGCACTGAGCAGGTGCATTGTTGGGCAATTTAATGGCTGCAGATGGGCACTGAGCAGGGTGCATTGTTGGGCAATTTAATGGCTGCAGATGGGCACTGAGCAGGGTGCATTGTTGGGCAATTTATAGGCTGCAGATGGGCACTGAGCAGGGTGCATTGTTGGGCAATTTAATGGCTGCAGATGGGCACTGAGCAGGGTGCATTGATGGGCAATTTAATGGCTGCAGATGGGCACTGAGCAGGGTGCATTGATGGGCAATTTAATGGCTGCAGATGGGCACTGAGCGGGGTGCATTGATGAGCTGTGACCCTAATTTTGCTTCAAAGTTCTTTATTTAAAATGCAAGTTTTTTCCTTAAACTTCCCTCCTAAAATTGGGGTGCATGTTGTACACCGATAAATACGGTAAATAAAATAGTGATTTTATCTGCAAGTTGGATGAAACCTGTTACATTTACTTATTGTGAATAATAGCCAAATGATAACTTATAAACCTGGATAATAGAGTCACGGTCTGATTTCACTTCTACTATACGGGATCTTTTATATTCAATGTAAAAATAAAATAGTATACATAATACATTGTTCTAAAGCCACCTGGTCATGACCATACACACCCCACAATGTCTGTTGGCAAATCTGATTGTGGTCATTGAAACCTTCCACCTGGAAGAGTCACTGCCATCAGTTATTAAACTTACAGCTCCACGTCCTGCACTGAGATGTTCGATGATCGTAACACTCTGGAGGCCACCGTCCTCTGATATGGAGGAGGCAGATCTTCCGGGAGGACGGGGAGGATATTCACAGCCTGACACAACAGTAGGAGATAAGTCATTGTTGTATCATCATCATTATCATTTGTATCATTATCATCATCATCAATGTTGTATCATCATCACAAACATAATAATCTATATGCGTCTTTATTACTTTTGTAGTGAAAATGTGCTATTAACCCAAATATTTCATACTGATATTATTATTAATAATAATAATAATTATTATTATATTGTAGTGATAATAATTGTAATAATAATAATAATAAAAATAATAATTCAATATTAATCAATAGTTGCTTGTGACTAGAAACTGGAAGAGTACCTCATAAAATAAAATATGTATGTTTAAAGAGGAGCTTCAGTTAGGTTTAAAGTTAGCAGTGAAAGGAAATAGTAGGTATTCTGGATGACCACTTGTCTATTAGGTACACCAACAGGGCCCTCAGATATCTGGGGACACCATGAAACGAGAAGCAGGTTGTGCATTTGTAAAATGTCTGCCTTTATTAGGTGTGTTACAGCTTATATATGGTTCAACATACCAATAGAAAGAGGGGAGGGGGGGGAGTGGTTAGTAAATGATGTATTTCTATAGAAATATATGGTTATACAGGTCTGTGACCCTTCAAACACATTCAGCATAAGGTTACTAAAGTCAACAGGCCATCTGGTTATGAGTCATAAGTCATGCATCTTGTCCCATGGCCCATACAACAGGAAAAGACAGACCAAACCCCAATTATATATAGAGTATAAATGCTTGGGCAAGCAGTTTTCTTGTGTGTTCTTGCAAAAGTGCAGTTACAAGCTGAAATGACAAGTCTGAGACTAAGTTAAAGTTATATGAACCTATAACTTCAAATGGAGTCAAAATGAAGTCACATTGGTTTGGTCATATTACTACAAGCAGCTGCATAAACTGTAGCTGCCGACTTTTAATAAAAGGACGCTTACCTGTCCTGGGATCCAACACTGTCCTCACCCGGCTGTTTTTTTTTCAAGGGTTCTTCCAGGGTTGCCAACTGTCATTAAATTTATGAAAAGTTTGTGCAATCCCTAATTTTTCACATCTCTCTGTGAATGTCCGTTACGGATGTAGCACCCTCTTAGGTAGGTGTTAGGGTAGCTAGATAATGGTTTAGTTGTGTTTTTTGTTTATGGTAGGCAGTGTGGCTGTAATTGTGTGACAGGAAAAAGCATATTCTGCTCACTAATCAGTGAAGTTGCAATCTGCTAGTTAGGTCTGCTGAGTTACTGCCAGTTCTGCCTATGGTTTCCTCTGTATCCTGGAGACAGGAGAAGTTTCTGGATAGTAGGTGTAAAGCTATGCAGATGATAGAATGAATATGGATGCAGCACCGGCCTATCCCAGAGAGGGAGGCTTTGAAGAGGGTTGGGAGACTGTGAGCACGCTGAGGTCTGGGTCTTGTCCCAGAGTGGAGGAGTCCAGCTTGGGGGGGGGGCACGCTGCCTAGGGTTGCCACCTTTTCTTTAAGCCAAACCCAAACACTTTAGCAACCTGGGACACCTTCAGGTGCCCCAAGGAGAGTAGTAATGCGGTGCGCATAGCGTGCTGCAGCAAAATGTGGATGTGGCCAAATTGCTCTTGCTAGCATCATCACCCTGCCCCCCAGTGATGCTGAACCTGCCCCCCAGACAGCTGCCCACAGATCCCTGATGGCAACAGATTTGTGTGTGACTATCTTGGTTACTTGGGGAGCCACAGCCCGGTCTGAATAATGTGTCCGGGTTTAAGCCAGCCTGAAACCTGGACGCATGATTCAAAACCTAGACTGTCCGGGTGAATCCCGGAGAGGTGGCAACCCTAACGCTGCCCACTCAGGCACAAGAAGAAGGCTTTAGGTGGGCGACCCGAGGGGAGGAATACTGAGACCCAGGTGCTTAGAAGAAGCTGTCTGAGGGGAGCTGTCCACCACTGATTGGTCTGGTATCACTGGAAGGCATCACTTGGAAGATTGGAAGGTGGCATCCATCTGTCCTTGGTTGGGCCTTCTGAGTACAGACATTTCTGGATCTTGGGGACCTTGTGCTCTATCTACCCCTCTGGTGCCTTTTTATAGTCAGCCGTGGGTCTCTTTAAAGGGGACGCTGGCTGGTGGCCCTGAAGAGCTCTGTCCAGATACTGTCCACTAAAGAGAAGGGACTTTGCCCTACTTGTTCTACTACTACTACTTAGGAAGGAAGGAAGATTAAGTCCTCAGTGTATATAGTTCTCAATTTTGTAGAATCCCACCACTACCCTCATCTCTATCTAAGTCCTCAAAAAATAAAAGCAACATACCCTAGATTGGTCATTGGCGAAACGTGGTCATTGGCAAAGGTGATGTGTGTACCTGGTTGTGAAAACTACTGTGTTCCTGTCTGTGGGGCTGAAGTTTGGGAAGACCTGGGCAAAATTTCTTGTGGCTCCTCCGGGAGTAGTTCTACACGGACATGCAGACTGGAGGGCCTAGGCGATCCAAGCAAAGTGGGAGTGGGTACCTGCCAAAACTAGGTACCTGTTCCCCTGCCCCCATTCAAAAAAGGAGAAGAGCAGGAGAGGAGGGGGGAGAGTGAAACCTCCCCAGCCTATGACTGGACAGAGAAAGTAAATGCAGAAGATGAGCTTTATTTGGCTGGAGATGGACTACAACAGAGAAAGAGGTAGTCTCCTGCCCTACTAGATACGGATGTGCTGTGCTGTGTGACAGAGCTGTGCGAATCTCAGGCCTTGATGGACAGAAATATAAATCCAGGTAAAACAGCTCACATACAGTATATGTATTTTATTTGTGCTGTTTGTCTGGAGTTGAACTTTACAGAAAAGTACTGTTGCACCCCCCCATACGTTCATCTTATTGCCCATGAATAATTATATGGGGTTGTCTCACCTGTTGAGCGCTGAGCTGTTTAAATGCATCAAGCGTCAGGAGGGGGAGGAGGTTTCCAACTTTTTGGATAAACAGTTTATCTAACTGTGACACGTTGGTGAATATGGTGGACGTACGCAGCCAGAAGCCCAAGGCGAATCTTTGTTCTTCAGACAGAGAACCAGCATAGAGAGCCAACGCTTGAAGCCTGAACAGGAAATCAGGGTAAATAATCTTGTCTTTGTTATAAACTGGATTGCACAATTTACACAATTGCAAAAAACATAAAATTTTTATTAACAAGCGCTATTGTTGTATTAATTTTTTTACTTCCCCAAGCTTCTTGCTTTTTTTTTTTAATTATTCTTTTTAATAATCTCCAGGGGCATTCTGTGGAGAGACTGAGGGGCCCCCCTCTCTGCAGACAGAGGTCACCGCAGGGACTGGTGAGAGGGCTATTTGACCATATCTGATACTGCTAGCAGGGACTGGGTCACTGAGAGAAGGACACCAAGTATACCCAATCCATACAGCACTCTATACCGCACTTATACTAACCCTATTCTGCATTAGACATGTGCAATTCGTTTCGATCCGAATTTCAACAAATTTGTTAATTCGGAAATATCTGAACTAACGAAAACCCGTTTAACAAATGTTTCCAAATATTCGTAAATTCGAATATTCAAAAATTAGTAAATTCGTAAATTGGAATATTCGAAAATTCTGAAATTCGAAAATTCAGTAGTTGTCGTTTCAGTTGTAGTTGTTGATTCAGTTGTTATTTCAGTAGTTGTTGTTTCAGTAGTTGTTTTCAGTTGTTATAGTTGTTGTTTCAGTTGTTGTTATTTCAGTTGTAGTTGTTGTTTTCAGTTGTTGTTTCAGTAGTTGTTGTAGTTGTTTTCAGTTGTTGTAGTTTTCAGCTGTAGTTGTTTGTTGTTATTTCAGTAGTTGTTTCAGTTGTAATTGTTGTTGATTCAGTTGTTGTTGTTATTTCAGTAGTTGTTGTTTCAGTAGTTGTTTTCAGTTGTTATAGTTTTTGTTTCAGTAGTTGTTGTTTCAGTTGTAGTTGTTGTTTCAGTAGTTGTTGTTTCAGTTGTAGTTGTTGTTTCAGTAGTTGTTTTCAGTTGTTATAGTTTTTGTTTCAGTTGTTGTTATTTCAGTTGTAGTTGTTTTCAGTTGTTTTTGTTTTCAGTTGTTGTTTCAGTTGTAGTTGTTGATTCAGTTGTTGTTGTTATTTCAGTAGTTGTTGTGTCAGTAGTTGTTTTCAGTTGTTATAGTTGTTGTTTCCGTAGTTGTTGTTTCAGTTGTAGTTGTTGTTTCAGTAGTTGTTGTTTCAGTTGTAGTTGTTGTTTCAGTAGTTGTTTTCAGTTGTTGTTGTTATTTCAGTAGTTGTGTCAGTAGTTGTTTTCAGTTGTTATAGTTGTTGTTTCCGTAGTTGTTGTTTCAGTTGTAGTTGTTGTTTCAGTTGTTGTTATTTCAGTTGTAGTTGTTGTTTTCAGTTGTTGTTTCAGTAGTTGTTGTAGTTGTTTTCAGTTGTTGTAGTTTTCAGCTGTAGTTGTTTCCGTTGTTGTTGTTTGTTTCAATTATAACGTAACTATTACTAACTATTAAATTATAGGTATTGGAATTTCCTTTCAACTTATGTCTGTTAGTGAACGTAATGAATACGAATTTATCCGAAGTTATGAATTATCCAAAATAACAAATGCTGTATCTAAATGAATGGAACGTAACTAATTAATAATAATAAATAACAATAATAATAACAAAATTAAAAACGTATTATTATTATTATTATTATTATTACTTAATTCCGTTTCATTTGTTTAGATACGGCATTCGTTATTTCAGATAATTCGTAACTTCAGATAAATTCGTAATCGTTATGTTGGCTAACAGCCAAATTTGAAAGGAAATTCCAATACCTAAAATGTAATAGTTAGTTAATATTAGTTAGTTAGTTAGTTATTTTTAATTTTTGGATTTTCTTTCTTATTTTCGCATTTTTGAATTTCGGAATTTTTGAATTTCCGTATTTTCGAATTTACAAATTTACGAATTTCGATCATAACGAATGACCCGAAAAACGAAAAACAAAAAAAAAATGAATGAAACGAAAATGAACAAATTTTTCGGCAGTGCACATGGCTATTCTACATTATACCGAATCTTTATCACATCTGAACCACATCTACCTTGCACTTGTACCAATACTAGGAATTATCCGAAATAACGAATGCCATATCTAAACGAATGGAACGTAATGAAATAATAATAATAAATAACAATAATAATAATAATAAAAGCGTTTTATTATTATTATTATTATTAATTAATTAATTCTGTTCCATTTGTTTAGATGCGGCATTCGTTATTTCGGATAATTCGTAACTTCGGATAAATTCGTATTCGATACGTTCACTTACCAGCCAAATTTGAAAGGAAATTCCAATACCTATAATTTAATAGTTAGTTAATTATTAATTAGTTAGTTATTTCGAATTTTCGTTCTTTCGAATTTTCGGATTTTCTTTCTTATATTCGCATTTTTGGATTTTCGAATTTCTGAATTTTTTAATTTACGAATTTCAGAATGTTTGGATTTCCGTATTTTCGAATTTTCTTATTTACGAATTTTTTGAATTTTTGAATTTCGATCATAACGAATGACCCAAAAAACGAAAACCCCCCCCAAAAAAACAAATGAAACGGAAATTAACAAATTTTTCGGCCGTGCACATGTGAGCCATAATGACCAATCTTTTGTATGTGCATTGGATGGGCAATCATACAGGAAGATAAATTCATATTGATGTACATACACGTCCTTGTCATCTTGGAGCGGAGGAAGATATTCTATGATCTCATCCGGGTCCAGGAATTGTAAAAATGGAACAATGTCAGTAAAGAGGAGTGGGTGTAACGTCACCTGGACAGTCAGCAGCGTGGTGGCAATCATGGAAAAATAATCCTCCGATACCTGTAAAACGGGTGTAGAATAAATATTAGGACGGCATAGACATGCAGTCAGTGATTGGCTTATGGGGCGGAGCTTGAGGGGGTGCAAGGATCGCAATAACGATACTTAAAAAAATGAAAGGCTCATTCAAATAATGTGTGATATACTGAGATTTCACAACACCTTGTGCACAGGGCTCCTGACTTTAGATCATTTAGCAGAAGACCCCTAAAATGGAAGTGACAGCCCCCCTCCCAATAAGGGGGTACCACCAGTTCTCCTGTGGGGGGGCCCGGGTTTACAGGGGGGAAAACATCAGGGGGAATCAGATGTGGGCAGTAATGATACCCTGTGTGTCTTTCCCTGCAGCAGCTGAAAGCCACTTTCTCCTCCTCTCCCTCTCACTGGCTTTCAGCTGCTGCATGGAGAGGCACACAGGGCATCACTCCTGTAATAGCCCCCCTGCCGCACTAATCCCCCTCCCTGTCCTGCTGTGTGCTGTGTCCTGCCCCCCCCCCCGCTGTGTGCCCCCTCTGTGTGCCCAGGTTCCCCCCCCAGCGCTTCTGGCTTCCCTTTCCTGCCAACCACTGCAGCAACACAGGGGCATGTTCAGGATGGGGAGCGGGGGAAGCGGCCGGTAAATAAGTCATATATGTCAGAGAATGAACACAGTAAGTGATCTGTACTGTTTGTTCCTGTGTTAATTCATAACCTGAAGCACAGTAAACATTTTCCCCCTATGCTTCAGTTTATGAATGAACAACAGCCTCTGTCTCCTGTTCATTCATCTTCTGTGCAGCTGAGGCTACGGAGAAAGGAACTGAAGAATCCTTAATTCCTTTCTCTGTCTCAAAGTATTTTTTACATTTTTTTTTTTTTTTTACATTATTTCAATTTTTTTTGACATTTGTTTTATTTTTTTTATTATTTATTATTTATTTATTTAATTATTATTACGTCTGCTATTGTTTGAGATACCAGGGGTCCAAACAGACCCCTAACATCTCAAACAATAGCAGGCATTGTAAAAAAAAATGTAAAAAATAATTTAAATAATGTAAAAAAAATAAAATAAAAAATTGTAAAAAATACTTAAAAAAATGAAAGTCTCATTCACATAATGTGTGATATACTGAGATTTCACAACACCTTGTGCACAGGGCTCCTGACTTTAGATCATTAAGCAGAAGACCCCTTAAATGGAAGTGATAGCCCCCCCCCCCGATGAGGGGGTACCACCAGTTCTCCTGTGGGGGGGGGTTTACAGGGGGGAAAACATCAGAGGGAATCAGCTGTGGGCAGGACAGGGAAGATGTTCGTTGTGGTGGTGGTGGGGGGGCTATTACAGTAATGATACCCTGTGTGTCTTTCCCTGCAGCAGCTGAAAGCCGCTTTCTCCTCCTCTCCCTCTCACTGGCTTTCAGCTGCTGCATGGAGAAGCACACAGGGCATCACTCCTGTAATAGCCCCCCTGCCGCACTAATCCCCCTCCCTGTCCTGCTATGTGCTGTGTCCTGCTCCCCCCCCTGCTGTGTGCCCCCCTGTGTGCCCTGCCCCCCCCCCCCCCCCCCCGCCAGCGCTTCCAGCTTCCCTTTCCTGCCGGCTGCTGCGGCAGCACAGGGGCATGTTCAAGATGGGAAGGGGGGGGGGGAAGGGGCCGGTAAATAAGTCATATATGTCAGAGAATGAACACAGTAAGTGATCTGTACAGTTTGTTCCTGTGTCAATTCATAACCAAAGCACAGTAAACTTTTTTCCCCTAATTGTAAAAAATACTTAAAAAAAATGAAAGGCTCATTCACATAATGTGTGATATACTGAGATTTCTCAACACCTTGTGCACAGGGCTTCTGACTTTAGATCATTTAGCAGAAAACCCCTTAAATGGAAGTGACAGCCCCCCTCCCAACTTTTTTTCCCCTATGCTTCAGTTTATGAATGAATAACAGCCTCTGTCTCCTGTTCTTTCATCTTCTGTGCAGCAGAGGCTACAGAGAAAGGAACTGAAGAATCTTCAATTCCTTTCTCTGTCTCAAAGGTGAGATGTTAGGGGTCTGTTTGGACCCCTGATATTTCAAACAATAGTAGGCGTTGTAAAAAAAACAAAATGTAAAAAAAAGAATTGAAATAATGTAAAAAAAAAAAAAGGAAAAAAGAATTAAAATAATGTACAAAAAAAGAAAAAAAAAGGCTCATTCTCACGGGTTCTCTGTCCAATATAGTGTGAATGAGAGGTTTGTGTGACTGGAGCAGTCTAATGCCCCGTACACACGGTCGGACTTTGTTCGGACATTCCTAGGATTTTTTCCGACGGATGTTGGCTCAAACTTGTCTTGCATACAAACGGTCACACAAAGTTGTTGGAAAATCCGATCGTTCTGAACGCGGTGACGTAAAACACGTACGTCGGGACTATAAATGGGGCAGTGGCCAATAGCTTTCATCTCTTTATTTATTCTGAGCATGCGTGGCACTTTATCCGTGGGATTTGTGTACACACGATCGGAATTTCCGACAACAGATTTTGTTGTCGGAAAATTTTATAGCCTGCTCTCAAACTTTGTGTGTCGGAAAATCCGATGGAAAATGTGTGATGGAGCCCACACACAGTCGGAATTTCCGACAACAAGGTAATATCACACATTTTCCGTCGGAAAATCCGACCGTGTGTACGGGGCATATTACTCTCTCTGGGCAATTCACACTATATGCGGTGACAGATGTTCTACCGCATTGTAAAACGTCTGTCATCGCAGTGACACACAGGAAACAATTGTTTCCCAATGTGTTCCATTCATACAGCATACTGCCCTAAAATGCTGCGCACCGGCTCAAATCGCACTGTAATGTCAGGCAACGCCGCCCAACAGTGCAGTGAATTGTAAATGTATGTTTTGTACACTTCAAATAAAGTTAGTACAAAAAAAAATTATGGATTAGCCCTTCAGCTCTGGAAGGCTTGCCCCCCCCCGGCCATTTTTTGAGATACGGCACTGCGTTACTTTAACTGATAATTGCACAGTCTGCAACGCTGTACGCAAATAAAATTGATGTCCTTTTTTTCCCCACAAATAGAGCTTTCTTTTGGTGGTATTTGGTCACCACTGCCATTTTTTTTTTTTTTTTTTGCGCTATAAAAAAAGAGCGACAATTTGTAAAAAACAAACAAACAATATTTGTTACTTTCTGCTATAAAACATATCCAATTAAAAAAAATGTAATTTGATAATTCTGAAATATTTGAAATAACGAAAAATCCGTTTAACAAATGTTTCGGAAAATGAAAATTCGGAAATTCGAAATTTAAAAGTTCAAAAGTTTCCAAAAACCGAAAATAAGAATGAAAATCAGAAAATTCAAAAGAACGAAAATCCAAAAATAAGAACTAAAACCCGAAAATTCTAAATCCGAAATAATACCTGACGAATAATAATAACTATTACTAACTATCAAATTATAGGTATTGGAATTTCCTTTCAAATTTGGCTGTTAGTGAACGTAACGAATACGAATTTATTAGAAGTTACGCATCTAAACGAATGGAACGTAACAAATTAATAATAATAAATAATAATAATAATAATAACAACTTTTTATTATTATTATTTATTATTACCAATTTGTTACATTCCATTCGTTTAGATGCGGCATTCGTTACTTCAGGTTCATTTGTAACTTCTGATAAATTCATATTCATTATGTTCAACAGCCAAATTTGAAAGGAACTTCCAATGCCTATAATTTAATAGTTAGTTATTATTAGTTAGTTATTATTTCGGATTTTCAAATTTTGGGATTTTTTTTTTTTCATTTTCAGATTTTCGTTCTTATTTTCGGATTTTCAAAGTTTTTGATTTTCAAATTTCGGATTTTTCCGAATTATCGAAAAAACGAATACTGCATCTAAACTAATGGAATATAACAAATTAGAATTTTTCTGAAGTTACAAATTTTCGACCATAACGAATGACCCAAAAAACGAAAGAAAAAAAGAAAACGAATAAAACGAAAACAAACACATTTTTCGTCAGTGCACATGTCTATAATTTACATAGGCAGACCGCCATTCAGTCTGCCTCGGGAACGATCTGTGGGACCCGCTGATTGGCTCCCACTGTGTCCAATCACAGCAGGAGCTGGTCGCCGGCGGCGCGCCCCAGAACCAGGAAACAAAATCATGTACAGGTACGTGATTTCTCACTAAAGGGCCGCCCTGTCGCAGTATATGCACGTGGGGTGGTCCGGAAGCGGTTAACCACTTGCCGACCGCCCGCTGTCGTTATACGTCGGCTGTTTGAAGAGGAATATCTTGTTATGCCAGCAGATAGCTACCATAACCCCGGTATACTCTTCTTCAACGAGCGGTCGGCTTTCAGATAATAGTGGTCTCAGTGGCGGATTCACCACAAGATCACTTTTATCGGTGGCGGGAGAGGGCCCCCCGGTAGCGGTGGCGGGAGTAGAGCCTCCGGTAGCGGCGGAGACAATCGCGTCCTCTTCCCTGGATGCCTGGCTGCTGAGTGAGGGGAATATGGCTCCCACTCGGCTCCATAGCTTTGGAGGGCGGAAGCGTCGTCAAACGTTACTTCCGCCCAATGCTCTTAAAGGGGAATTTTTTTTTTTTCAAATTACTTTATTTTTTTTTAATTCTTTTTTTTTTTTTTTGCATTTCTAAATGTTAGATCTGAGGTCTTTTTGACCCCAGATCTCATATTTAAGAGATCCTGTCATGCTTTTTTTCTATTACAAGGGATATTTACATCCCTTGTAATAGGAATAAAAGTGACCCAAAAAATTTTTTTTAAAGGACAGTGTAAAAATAAAAAATAAAAAGTAAATTAAATAAGAAAAAAAATATATAAAAAATGTATATTAAATAAAAAAAACGCCCTGTCCCGCTGAGCTCCCGCGCAGAAGCGAATGCATACGTAAGTTGCGCCCGCATATGAAAACAGTGTTCAAACCACACATGTGAGGTATCGCCGCGATCGGTAGAGCGAGAGCAATAATTCTAGCCCTAGACCTCCTCTGTAACTCAAAACATGCAACCTGTAGAATTTTTTAACCGTCGTCTATGGAGATTTTTAAGGGTGAAAGTTTGTCGCCATTCCACGAGCGGGCGCAATTTTGAAGCCTTACATGTTGGGTATCAATTTACTCAGCATAACATTATCTTTCACAATATTGAAAAAAAAGTGGGCTAACTTCACTGTTGTCTTATTCTTTACGTCAAAAAAGTGTATTTTTTCCAAAGAAAGTGCACTGTAAGACCGCAGCGCAAATACGGTGTGACATAAAGTATTGCAACGACCGCCATTTTATTCTCTAGGGTGTTAGAAAAAGAAAAAAATATATATATATAATATAATAATATAATATAATATATATAATATATATTTTATATTTTTATATATATATATATATATATATATATATATATATATATATATATATATATATATATATAATGTTTGGGGGTTCTAAGTAATTTTCTAGCAAAAAAAAAACGGATTTTAACTTGTATACTTAGTAACTTATTTATTTAATAACTCAATACAGTTTTATCTGTTAGATTTAGCAGGAATTTAGTAAGTGATGTTATGTTTTTGTGTCTAATAATCGTTTTAGTATATTTTTTGTGAAAATATTGTTTTGATATTTTCGGGGGAGGTAGGCTGTACGGGACCCCCGCTAATAGCAGCCCTGGGAAGTGGTATAGGTAAGTACCTGTAAAGAGGTCCAGTTCTGGCGCAGAATGCCGAGGAAAGTTTTGGCAGCACCGGGCTGAAGGGCAGAGATGACGGTCTGCAAATCTGGCAGAGTCAGGTTGAATAATTCCTATTGGAGAAGAATCATGCTGTATGTTACACATATTATTATATACATCGATATAGGTAGGTACCAGGGGTGGACTGACAACTCATGGGGCCCTCGGGCAACAGGAGATTATGGGGTCCCCGGGCAATAGAAGATTATGGGGCCCCCGGGCAATAGGCGATTATGGGGCCCCCGGCAATAGGAGATTATGGGGCCCCCAGGCAATAGGAGATTATGGGGCCCCCAGGCAATAGGAGATTATGGGGCCCCCAGGCAATAGGAGATTATGGGGCCCCCGGGCAATAGGAAATTATGGGGCCCTCAGGCAATAGATTATGGGGCCACACAGTTTACACACACACACACACACACTCTTCACTAACAGCCAAATTTGAAAGGAAATTCCAGTACATATAATAGTTGGTAATTGCTAAGTTATTATTCATTTTTCGAGTTTTCACATTTCCAAATTTCCGATTTTTTTCGAATTTCCATTTTTTTTCCAATTTCTGATTTTTTGCCAATTTTTTCAAATTTCCAATTTTTTTCGAATTTGCTTTATTTTTCAATTGTTTTTGAATTTCCGTTTTTTTTTTTTCAAATTTTTTCGAATTTTGGATTTTTTTCGAATTTATGAATTGCGATCATAACGAATTACTCGAAAAACGGAAAAAAAAAAAAAACCCTGCATGAAACGGAAAATGAACAAATTTTTCGGCAGTGCACATGTCTAACACATACCTCGATCAGGATCCAGGGCTCTGACGTTATGTTCTCTCCGGCCAGTAATAGCAGAGTATTCTGTAAAAAGATACGTTGTTACACCAAAGGATAACATAGAATTTACAGTCTGCAAGTATACCTCTTAGATTGTAAGCTCTAAGGAGCAGGGCCCTCTGATTCCTACTGTATCAAAGTGTATTGTATTTGTGCTGTCTACCCTCAAGTTGTAAAGCACTACGTAAACTGTTGGCGTTATATAAATACTGTATAATAATAATAATAATAATATACCATGAATGAGCACCAGGGCCGGGACAAGGGGTGGGCAGAGGGCAGGGCCGTCTTTAAGGCAGGGCAAAAGGGGCAGCTGCCCTGGGCCCTGTCATTGTTGTGGGGCCCAAAGCAGCTGCCTCATACTTGCCAACTTTCCCAGCTTAAAATCCCTCATCCCTTGAGGTTTTAGTCCCATGCTGTGTCCTGATATCTCAGTGTGAAGTTGTGTTATTAATGCTGCCCAGCTCTGCCCTATTGTAGTGTACAGATGACTCACCTGCAGACCCTGTGTTTACATGTAAATACCGGCATTGATATGTAAATTGCAGCGGCATTCATATGTAAATAGTGGCAGACCGGCAGCATTCTATGTAGACAGAGGTGGTATTCATATGTATATCATGCCCCCCCCGAGGTCATATCCACCATCACCTATACTGAATTTTACCCATTGGGGAGATAAAGGGGCATGCTTGAAAGTCCTGCTTACAACTGTGGTCATTAAGCCTAACATCAGCCTGTTCTGCAAAGGTAAGCAAATTAGTGGGGGGAGGGTAGTGTGGGGTGTGCAGAGGTAGGCAGAAAAGGAATTACAGTTTGGGGTGCACAGGTGAGGAAGGTCCAGTCCATGGTGTGCAGCCAGTGAGGAGATGATGTGCTGTAACCTCTAGCAACCAATCAGTAAGGAGTAATGATGTGCAGTAACCAATCAGTGAGCAGTATTGATGTACAGTAATCTATAGCAACCAATCAACAAGCAGAAATCATGTGCTGTAACCTCTAGCAACTAATCAGTGAGCCGAAATGTGTGCTGTAACCTCTAGCAACCAGTCAGTGAGCGGTAATGATACGCTGTAACCTCTGGAAACCAATCGCAATCACTGTCTGATCTGATTCAGTAAACAGATTTTGAGTCTAGCTGCTATTTATTGTACGTCTCAGAGCAGGTGAAGAGCAAACCTGCATGGGGGGGGCAAGAAAATTTTTGCCCAGGGTCCAATCAATATTAAAGACGGCCCCGGCAGAAGGGGAGGCAGCCCTGGGCACTGTGGTATCATGTGAGGTGTGGGGGGGGGGGGCACCACAAGAAGATGGGGGGGATTTGTGTTGGGAGGGGGAATTTAGGGGGGGGTGGCAGGGGGTAAGAATTATTATAGGAGGGGAAATTTGGGGAGGTGTGCTAGGAGTGGTGATTTAGGGGTATTTGTTTTGGGAGGGTGAAGGTGATTTGTGCTAAGAGGGGGAATTTAAGGGGTTCGTGCTAGAAAAAGGTAATGTGGTGGGGAGGTGATTTGTGCTAAGATCAGAACTTTTGCTCTGGAGGGGGGTTTATGCTAGTAGGGATGATTGGGGGATTTGGAGTCGGGGGGGAGAGGATTTGTGCTTGGAGCGGAGATATGGGGGGTAGAGGATTTGTACTAGGAGGGGGAAGTTTCTTTTTGCGGGGGGGGGGGGGTTTGTGCTAGGGGCATATGGGGAGAATTTGGGCGGGGGGGGGGCTAAAGATTTGAGCCAAGAGGGGGGATTTCAGCAGAGGGGTGGATTTGTGCTTGGAGGAGGGTGGATTTATGCTTAGGGGGGAGCATGGAGGTTAGTGCTTGATTTTTTTGGGTGGGGATTTTTGCTGACACATAATGCTCCGCAGTCTGGCATGTATGCCCTTGGGCTCTAGATGACCTTGTCCTGGCACTGATAAGCACTATCCATTAATGTAATGATTTGCCAATGGCAGCCTGTATTCAGATACAATGCCCTCTTTATATTAAAATAAAATAATAATATAAGAAATAATAATAAATGATAACATTTGTGTCATTTTTTTCCTCCCACAAATAGAGCTTTCTTTTGGTGGTATTTGATCACCCCTGCGGTTTTTATTTTTGCGCTGAAAACAAAAAAAAGAGCAACAATAGTTTTTACTTTCTGCTATAAAACATATCCAATAAAAAAAAATATATAAAATCAAATTTCTTCATCAATTTAGGCCGATATGTATTCTGCTACATATTTTTGTTAAAAAGAAAATCCCCAAAGGTGTATATATTGATTGGTTTGCCCAAAAGTTATATCGTCTACAAGCTACGGGATAGATTTATGGACTTTTTATTTATTTATTACTATTATTATTTATTACTAGTAATGGCGGCGATCAGCGACTTATAGTGGGACTGCAACATTGCGGCGGACAAATCAGACCCTAAATTACATTTTCTACACTTTTTTGGGGACCAGGGACCAGACTGCTGGTTGGAAGCTAAACAGTGGGGACCTTGAGTGGAGAGTGAACAAGTTTTGCTTTTTGACTGCTGGTGATCGCTGGGTTGTATTTTTGGGTTCTTTTGGGGGCTTTTCCTTGAAGCTTTTTAACACCTTTTTCTGTCACTTTTTAAACAGCTTTTTTTTTCTTTGCTTCCTTCAGCCTACTAATTAAGGGGAGTCACAGGCACTTGAGGCCCATATAATAAGGTAACCAGATTTTTAAAATTAAATCCGGGGACATTTTTTTTTTTTTTAATTGACAAATGGTAAACTATTTTATAAGCATATTTTCCTCAAATGATATATGCAGTGTTTATGGAATGATTGTATGATATATATACGTTATTTCTCATATTTCGTCCATGAGATAAAAAAAATGATTAGGGCAGTACAGTGACAGTATACGGCAGTACAGTGACAGTATACGGCAGGTTAGGGCAGTACAGTGACAGTATACGGCAGGTTAGGGCAGTATGTAGTGACAGTATACGGCAGGTTAGGGCAGTATGTAGTTACAGTATACGGCAGGTTAGTTCAGTATGTAGTGACAGTATACGGCAGGCTAGTTCAGTATGTAGTGACAGTATACGGCAGGCTATTTCAGTATGCAGTGACAGTATACGGCAGGTTAGCTCAGTATGTAGTGACAGTATACGGCAGGCTAGTTCAGTATGTAGTGACAGTATACGGCAGGTTAGTTCAGTATGCAGTGACAGTATACAGCAGGTTAGTTCAGTATGCAGTGACAGTATACAGCAGGCTCGTTCAGTATGTAGTGACAGTATACGGCAGGCTAGTTCAGTATGTAGTGACAGTATACGGCAGGCTAGTTCAGTATCTAGTGACAGTATACGGCAGGCTAGTTCAGTATGTAATGACAGTATATAGTAGGTTAGTTCAGTATGTAGTGACAGTATACAGCAGGCTAGTTCAGTATGTAGTGACAGTATACAGCAGGTTAGTTCAGTATGTAGTGACAGTATACAGCAGGTTAGTTCAGTATGCAGTGACAGTATACGGCAGGTTAGTTCAGTATGTAGTGACAGTATACAGCAGGTTAGTTCAGTATGTAGTGACAGTATACGGCAGGTTAGTTCAGTATGTAGTGACAGTATACAGCAGGTTAGTTCAGTATGTAGTGACAGTATACGGCAGGCTAGTTCAGTATGTAGTGACAGTATACAGCAGGTTAGTTCAGTATGTAGTGACAGTATACAGCAGGTTAGTTCAGTATGTAGTGACAGTATACAGCAGGCTAATTCAGTATGTAGTGACAGTATATAGCAGGTTAGTTCAGTATGTAGTGACAGTATACGGCAGGTTAGTTCAGTATGTAGTGACAGTATACAGCAGGCTCGTTCAGTATGTAGTGACAGTATATAGCAGGTTAGTTCAGTATGTAGTGACAGTATACGGCAGGCTCGTTCAGTATGTAGTGACAGTATATAGCAGGTTAGTTCAGTATGTAGTGACAGTATATAGCAGGTTAGTTCAGTATGTAGTGACAGTATACGGCAGGCTCGTTCAGTATGTAGTGACAGTATATAGCAGGTTAGTTCAGTATGTAGTGACAGTATATAGCAGGTTAGTTCAGTATGTAGTGACAGTATATAGCAGGTTAGTTCAGTATGTAGTGACAGTATACGGCAGGCTCGTTCAGTATGTAGTGACAGTATATAGCAGGTTAGTTCAGTATGTAGTGACAGTATATAGCAGGTTAGTTCAGTATGTAGTGACAGTATACGGCAGGCTAGTTCAGTATGTAGTGACAGTATACGGCAGGCTAGTTCAGTATGTAGTGACAGTATACTGCAGGTTAGTTCAGTATGCAGTGACAGTATACAGCAGGTTAGTTCAGTATGCAGTGACAGTATACGGCAGGCTAGTTCAGTATGCAGTGACAGTATACAGCAGGTTAGTTCAGTATGCAGTGACAGTATACAGTAGGTTAGTTCAGTATGTAGTGACAGTATACGGCAGGTTAGTTCAGTATGTAGTGACAGTATACAGCAGGCTCGTTCAGTATGTAGTGACAGTATATAGCAGGTTAGTTCAGTATGTAGTGACAGTATACGGCAGGCTCGTTCAGTATGTATTGACAGTATATAGCAGGTTAGTTCAGTATGTAGTGACAGTATACGGCAGGTTGGTCAGTATGTAGTGACAGTATACGGCAGGCTAGTTCAGTATGTAGTGACAGTATACGGCAGGCTAGTTCAGTATGTAGTGACAGTATACAGCAGGTTAGTTCAGTATGCAGTGACAGTATACAGCAGGTTAGTTCAGTATGCAGTGACAGTATACGGCAGGCTAGTTCAGTATGTAGTGACAGTATACAGCAGGTTAGTTCAGTATGTAGTGACAGTATATGGCAGGCTAGTTCAGTATGTAGTGACAGTATACAGCAGGCTCGTTCAGTATGTAGTGACAGTATATAGCAGGTTAGTTCAGTATGTAGTGACAGTATACAGCAGGTTAGTTCAGTATGTAGTGACAGTATATGGCAGGCTAGTTCAGTATGTAGTGACAGTATATAGCAGGCTAGTTCAGTATGTAGTGACAGTATACAGCAGGCTCGTTCAGTATGTAGTGACAGTATATAGCAGGTTAGTTCAGTATGTAGTGACAGTATATGGCAGGCTAGTTCAGTATGTAGTGACAGTATACGGCATCTGCCCATCTTAATAACATCTTGGGACCCTGGGCAAAGTAATGCACCAGGGCCCGCGCTATGCATGCGGTGGCAAGGAGTGAGTGTGGCTAAATAATGCTACATATTGGGCGTGGCTTTTTAGTCTAATTAGACACAACAAATACACAAAACCAAGAAATTATTCCAAAATAAATTCACTTCCTATATAAACAGTGTCACACCCTCTCTACACACAGCCCCCCCCCCTCCCCCCAAAACTGACCCCCTGTATACACTGACTCTCTCCCTGTACACACTCCCCCCCCCTCTAATAAATGCATCTCCCAGCCATTTAGTGGCCTATATTTATGTATGACTGTACACAGTATGGGGGGAGGCAGGAGGGCACAGTTTGGATAGTATAGGGAAGTATAGCTGAAGAGTTAGATAGTAACGGGCAGTATAGCGGAAGGTTTGGATAGTATAGGGAGTTATAGGTGTAGGTTTGGATAGTATAGGGCGGTATAGGTGAAGGTTTGGATAGTATAGGGAGTTATAGGTGTAGGTTTGGATAGTATAGGGCGGTATAGGTGAAGGTTTGGATAGTATAGGGAGTTATAGGTGTAGGTTTGGATAGTATAGGGCGGTATAGGTGAAGGTTTGGATAGTAATAGGGTGGAAGAGGTGAAGGTTTGGGTAGTATAGGGCGTTATAGGTAAAGGTTTGGATAGTATAGGGCGTTATAGGTGAAGGTTTGTAAGGTATAGGTCGGTATAGGTGAAGGTTTGGGTAGTATAGGGCGGTATAGGTAAAGGTTTGAATAGTATAGAGCGGTATAGGTGAAGGTTTGGATAGTATAGAGCAGTATAGATAAAGGTTTGGACAGTATAGGGCGGTATAGGTGAAGGTTTGGATAGTATAGAGCAGTATAGGTGAAGGTTTGGATAGTATAGAGCAGTATAGGTGAAGGTTTGGGTAGTATAGAGTAGAATAAGAATAAGTCCTTACATTTAAAGAGCAAAATAAACAACAAAATTTACAGCGCTACTCCAAAAATGTACCACTAATAAATAGTGGAATAATTAGAGCTGCAGTCCTAAAGTGGGGCGTGCACACATATATACAAAGATAATAAAAAAAGACTGCGCTAAAAAAATAAATACCATATACATTGACAGCACATATAGATGTGTAAATATTAAAAGAATTCAATCTATCAGGTGATCAAAAATATTCTAGTGGAAAAGAATTCTCAATGAAATAATTATATGAAACAAGTATGGCATAAAATTATAATGATGAACACAAGTGTTATAATGTCAAATGACAAAAATAACCAAAAATAAAGTGGAAATATTCAGAAGAAAACAGTCCTTGAATCCAAGGCAGATTAAATAGGTGATCATAAAGGTTAAACACCCAGCACGCAGTGACAAATCCTCCACCTTAATAGATGTACGCTTACCAGAGGTAAGCTAGAAAACAGCTTATCTATGGACATCCACACAGGGGACACAACTCCTTGGATCTCCTCACAAAGAAGGGGCAGACAGGATCTCTCCTTTCGGCGGACCTCAAGCAGCATACCGGGGGGACCCAGAAGAATAAAAAATTTCCTCCATAGTGTGAATCCGTAAAACCATTTATTGAAATAAAGAGTATGTACACTTACATTAAAAATCGTAGCAGAAATTCATAAGAGAACAGCCGGCCGGCTTGCATACACCCGTTCAAACGAGATAGGATGGAAACGATGACGTCAGCGCGTCGGCCTTCCGACGTACGTTTCGTCCTAATGGACGTCGTCATGGGAACGAGCGACGCACTGACTCATCGCTATTTGTAGGCACATTTTTTGAATACATGATTGGTTTTTACCAATGCAGGAGGTGTAGGGTGTGTTCTCTTAGTGGATGTACCCATAGAAGAACACATAAGTTTACTTCCACCAGCACTTCGATGGAATTTGAAATTAGATCATTCATCACATGTTCCACAGAGCGGGTGGTGTATCTTCTCCAATGCCCCTGCGGTTTGCAATACGTGGGGAGAACCAAGCGCCCCCTATCTGTAAGGCTTAACGAGCATATCACTAACATCTTAACAGGTTTCCCCAAACACCCGGTCTCTAGACATTATTTGGAAGTACACAATCGAGATCCCAGGAAGACCATCTTTCTGGGTATTGACAGATACACCCCACATTGGAGGGGGGGGTCTGTTATACGGGGGATCTCTAGGCTTGAGATGGCCTGGATATACAGAATGAAGTGTTACACCCCCTTTGGGCTCAATGTAGATGTAGATTTAAATGCCTTTCTGGATAACTCATAAATTACCATACTGTATGTTTTTATTTATATTTTTCCATCATTATTATATCTATCTAAATGAGTTTGGGTGAGAGGGGCGACGTATTTAATACAATAATTGGATAATTCCGATTCCAGTTTATATTGCATACTGTTGTTTAATGTGAACTTTTGTGACGTTTGTATATCAAACTTTTGTGAACTTGCTTTGAATTCCTGGTGGCGTTATTATTTTAACATTTTTTCCAATAACTAGATAAAAGATTTTGAAATTCAAACATTTTTTAATATTTTCTAATATTTTTGGTACAACCACTTGCTGGTTTTTTAGTTTTATATTCATTTATTTTTATATTTTTCATTCCATATTGTTGGAATTGGCTCCTAGTGCTAATTCTGTGTGTTCCACTAGAGGGCACGTGTAAATATTTATATGTGTCCCCTAATGTTTTAACAATATAAATTAATTTTTATTTTATTTTTATTTGTAATAAATTATTGATTTTGGTTTCGTTTATTTTTTCAATTAATTTTGATGGGGTCCATTTTTTGTGGTCCCTAGATCTTTCCGGCTCTCCTGGTATTGGGAGGGTTTGATTGGCGGATGGGTTAATTGTTTACTTATCCCACTAGCATTAGGTACACACTTCCTCTCATAACAGGATGTTGTGGTGACGCCATCCGAGCTTCATAGCGAGGCTTGGTTTTGTTTGTGCCTACAAATAGCGATGAGTCAGTGCGTCGCCCGTTCCCATGACGACGTCCATTAGGACGAAACGTACGTCGGAAGGCCGACGCGCTGACGTCATCGTTTCCATCCTATCTCTAGATTGAATTCTTTTAATATTTACACATCTATATGTGCTGTCAATGTATATGGTATTTTTTTAGCGCAGTCTTTTTTTATTATCTTTACATTTAAAGAGCACCTGTCATTTCAGATCCATCATGACAGCGCCTGTTAGCGGGCATCCACTCACCTGCTGCCGCCACGTCCCTCACCTTTGTTGTGTCACTGCCGCATCACCAGCCATCCCATTAAAGTGAATGGGACTGTCGGTGAGTCAACAGCAGGTCAGAGGAGGAGCCGCTGAGGGACAGAGATGGTTTAAGGTTTAAATCGAGTTGTTTTTTTAATGAAGTCTTTTTACTTGTGATTTGAATCGTGATCCTGGAATTAATACAGGGAGTGATCAGTACCGATCACTCATTGTGTTCATTCACAAAAGGAAGGGACCAGTACATATGACATATGTACTGGTCCCTTCCTCCACTCTACATTCTGAAGATTCCCCACCTGTGTGCCCACAGCAGCCGGCAGAAGAGGAGGGAAGCTGGAAGTGTTTTCGGGGAGAAGGGGGGGCACACAGGGGTGCCTGGGATTGGCGGAAGGAGGCAATTAAAGAAACTGATCTCCTGTGTATCTCTCCCTGTAGCAGCTAAAAGCCAGCAGGAGGGAGAGGAGGATCTTTCAGCTGCTACAGGGAGAGATACACAGGGGATCAGTTTCTGCAATTCACCCCCCTCCTAGCCACATCCAATTTCCCTGCTGCCTGGGCTCCTATGCTGTTGACTGCTGGTACCCCCTTATCAGCAGCCCTGTATAATAGGTGTCATTGTTTTTGGATATCATTCAAAATGTCCTCTCCAAATACAACATTGTAATGTCTAGCAAACTGGGAGCTCCGAAAATGGTTTGGAAATTCTGGGTTACCCTGGCACATAGATTGCACACGTTTGATTGAAAACTCTTTTGATCTAAATATCATGTTATTGCTAACTAGTTATTCGGTTGCACTATACTGTAAGGTTGTATTGTGTTGTATCCTGCATAGCTAAAGTGAATTATATTTATGTTATCCTTAACCACTTCAATACCGGGCACTCTCACCCCCATCCTGCCCAGGCCAATTTTCAGATTTCAGCGCTGTCACACTTTGAATGACAATTGCGTGGTCATGCTACACTGTACCCATATGAAATGTTTAGCATTTGGTGATATTTAATCACCACTGGGTTGTTTATTTTTTACCAAACAAATGAAAAAAAGATTGAATTTTTTTAAAAATAAAAGTTTTTCTTAGTTACTGTTATAAAGTATAACAGTACTGGTATAAGTATTATATAAATAAGTAATTTTTCTTGATCACCAATGTGCATTGATGAGGCTGCACTGATGGGCACTGATGAGGCTGCACTGTTGGGCACTGATGAGGCTGCACTGATGGGCACTGCTGAGACTGCACTGAAGGGGCACTGATGAGGCTGCACTGATGGGCACTGATGAGGCTGCACTGATGGGCACTGATGAGGCATCACTGTTGGGCACTGAAGAGGCTTCACTGATGGGCACTTATAAGGCTGCACTGAAGGGCACTGATGAGGCTTCATTGATGAGCACTGGTGAGGCTGCACTGTTGGGCACTGGTGAGGCTGCACTGTTGGGCAATGGTGAGGCTGCACTGATGGGCACTGATGAGACTGTATTGATGGGCACTTATGATTAATGCCCTGGTTATCAGTGTAAGCAATGTGCTGACAGCCTTGCCACTTATCAGCAATCCTTTCCTCAAACAGACACAGCGTATGAGGAAATGACTGTCAATAACCAGCAAGTCTATTTACATGTGATCAGCCCTGATTGGACACAAAGGGCTGCTGTAATTGACCCTTTACTGCAATCTGTGATCAACTGTTTCCAAAGACCCCAGCCCACAGGATGCACGCAGGAGGGCAGGGTTCTGGGAGAACATCCGTGGACACCCTCCCAGAACTGGAAGCCCGTGCTGAAGCCATATTTTGGCTATAGCCCGGCTGTGAAGTGGTTAATGATCTGTTTTAGTATTTACCTGCCAAATAATGCAGTTTAGTCTTTACCTGCCAATCAAAACAGTTATGTCACAACAGACTAAGCATTTCACCTATATGTCAAATAGAAGAACACACCCCAAATTTCAGGAGTAACTCTCTTCTCTGGTCACTATACCATGCTTCCTGGGAAATGAAATTCAGTGCAGAACTCCAAGCCTTAGCTTGGACCATATACCCGCCAGACAAAGACAGGATTTGCATGTCTTCTAGGAAGAGCAGAAGAATCACAGTGGTGTCCACAGCTTGCATGTAAAGTTCTGAGAAGTTGACTGTTGGTGTGATGCCTGCATTTTGTAGGTAGCAGGCACTGAGAGGAAGAAAACTTAGCAATGTTAGTCCTTCTCCTGGACATACTGAGCTCAGATCAGCACTGCAATTCCACTGGAGCTTCTTTTTATCATCATCTGATAGGCATGCAGCAGACTCATTGACTGTATTGGAGACAGAACACATGTTGACAACCCATGAGGTTGCTGAGTCATTGGCCAACTTAGAAAGCAGATTTGACCAGGTGCATACCTGGGCAGTGAAGTTATCACTGTCAAAATTCCAACAGTATGACACCAAAAATGCTGGTGGATCCACTAATGCCCAGGAGGAGTAATTACAAAAATCCCATACGATGAACTTGTTAAGAACTGTTGAGTTCCACAATACATCAGATACCTGGAGTAGACTTTGATGATTACAGATGGAATGTACTATCTGATCTTGTCCTGTCTTGTTACAATTTATACAAGATGAAGAAAGAAAATTAAGGACATACTCCATACAGTTGGCTATGCTGTAAATGAGCTTTCCATTACAAAACATTGGGATCCAGCTGTTTTCAGGTTTGTTGGAGAGTTGGGTCACAAGTGTGGAATTCTCACAAATAAATTGAGTAAAGTTCAATGCATCTTGAGCCGGGCAGGTTGACACCATGGGCGAGTAAAGAGCAGTCCAGCTGGAAAGGTTGTAACTACAAAGTGTTGCGTTTGCGTTATTCCATGCACATGCTAGATTTGAAGGTATGTACACATTGATCTGCTGGGTGATATTTTGGTTGCTGCAAAGATAAAGTTCTAGCTGCTTCCGGTCAAACTGCCAGCAGAAGCCCACAAGTGCAGCATCAAATGTACTCAAGTTCCATGTTGTATAGTTACACAGGTGCAGAGAACAAGATTGCACCACCCAACTGTTGTTTATATCCTTGGACAGAGTTATTAGCAGGCTAAAGTTTCTACATACAGAGGATAGGAACTGGTTCTCATCTATCTGGCTGCACCTGAGGACCACAGATGAAGGCGTGGCTAACTCCGACTGGTTGTTGGTGTCCTTTTTTAACCACGTTGAGTAGTTACAGAGTTGTTGAGTTGTGAAATTATAACAGAGCTCTTCAATCCAGGGGTTGAACACATAAATGATCAATTGTTGAGGAACCCCAAGAGATAGGCAAACATAGTTTTCAAAAGCAGTCTCATCATTCAAGGCACAGAAAGTGACAATGGATGGGTCTATGCTGTCTAGCTGCCATTGGTCATAGTTGCAGGGTTGCAGTGGGATGGAAGATGTGGCTGCTTCAGTTGGGGACCCAGTTGGGCAGAATGGATCAAGCCATTGGTTGTTTGGATCCCCCTGGAGCTGATACAAGAGATTTGGGTTTTCACAGAGATAAAGTATAAACTGGTCCTGGTCATACAGCCAGCAATAGAGAACAGAAAAGTCAGAGACTGTAGCGCCCACCCAGGACACATAGTGACACATGTTCTCAGTGTAGTGTGCACAGAATCCTTCTAACCAGTTGTTGTCTGGCTGGGCTGTTAACTGATTGAGAAGCATCTGGTTCCCACAGACTGAGCGAATGAAATTTTGTTGGTCATTTACACTACATGTAGATACAACATCAGGAGATGCTCCTGAAGTGTACCATGCTGAGTAGTTGCAATCTATAGCCATCGATCTGACAGTCCTGACTGCCCTGGTGCTACATT
This sequence comes from Aquarana catesbeiana, assembly GCF_042186555.1. Taxonomy (NCBI): domain Eukaryota; kingdom Metazoa; phylum Chordata; class Amphibia; order Anura; family Ranidae; genus Aquarana; species Aquarana catesbeiana. The sequence goes on along the minus strand of NC_133326.1, from coordinate 10,196,563 downwards.
GACCGGTCAGGTCAGACAGCTGTGTGAAGAAAGACATGCAGAGCTGGTTGTCCTTTAGCACTGTCAGGGGAGCAGACGTTAGTTGCAAACATAGCGACTGCAAGCTACCACTTATGGAGTCATTGATAACCTTGCATGTGCTTTTCAGGGCAGGGAGGAGGTGCTCATTGCAGGCTGTCAAGAACGTTGAGAGGTTTGCTTTGAGCGATGCACCAAGAACCTGGAATCCCTCAGATGGCGGTGTGACCACTGGCAGGTCCAGGAAACCCCAGCTCAGGTTATGAGACATGCCCCTAAAATAATACAGAAATAGAAGTTGTAGTAATCAAGGAGTGAATGAACTCAGGCATATATAACTATGCTTTTCCAACTTTTTGGCATGTTTTAAGATAGTAAAATAATAAACTCTATACTCCCACCTATCTTGTCTGGTTATACTGTATGTGATTCCAAAATACTTCTTGTGCTCACTAAAACATATTCACATTTTTAAAGAAGGGATGTCTTCAGCTTCCTACTATGTACCATAGTTTTCTTACTGTTGCATAGATTAAAAATTCTATAGTGTCTACATTTCTCACACAGTGGCAAAATTTGACATGCAAGAGCATGTACAACGCTACGGATGAGAGGGGGTAGAAATGGCCCCCCTGTACGGGGCCTATCAGGGGGGGGGGCAAAATGTGAACATTTCCCATTGGACCCAATCCACATACAGGAGCATGTAGAGGGAAGCAGATGGGGGGGTTTGCGCTTCGGTAGAACTGGCCCTCCTATGCAGGGCCTGAGCCCTATTAGTTGGGGGGGGGGGATGTGAACATTTCCCGTTGGATCCAATGCACGTATAAGAGCATGCACAGGGAAGCAGCTAAGAGGGTAGGAATATCCCTTCTGTACAGGGCCTGGTCCCTATTAGTTCAGCAGGGGCGAAATGTGAACACTTCCCATTGAATACAAATCACATACAAGAGCATGTACAGGGCTGCTGACGGGGGGGGGGGGGGGGGGGGGGTTGGTAGAACTGACCCTCCTGTTGGGGCCTGCACTCTAACAGTTCAACGGGGGAGAAACGTGAACATTTCCCATTGGACCCAATCCACGTAAAAGAGCATGTATAGGGCTGCAAATAGAGGGGTGGAACTGGCCCTCTTGTATAAGGCCTGAGCCCTATTAGTTCAGCAGGTGCAAAATGTAAACATTTCCATTGGGCCAAATGCACATATAAGCAGGACAATAGATAGCAGCGCTAAACCTACTATTGAGAAAAAACGAACAGTGTTTCACAATGACCAATATCAATACATAAATGTGAAAAATAATAAAGAGTAAGAGTCCAACTATATATAATAGGCAGTGCTCAAACAGTTATCCGGAAAGTGAATGTAGTTCAATTGGTTGGATACATCCTCCACCGCAACCCCAGTGATACACCACACAAAATGCTCGCTTACCGAACGGCAAGCTTTATACGCCTGCGACCTGTACCCGGCCAGGGCCTTTATCCAAGAAGAGACCAAAAGGGCGATATCCAGGCAAACCCCACGAGGTGGTCAGCATACAGAGCAGAACCCGCCAAACACGCCAGTCACGGATCAAATATGTGGGCAGATTGTGGTACCATTCAGATGTTTCCCAGAACAAGAAAGGATCACCATAGCATAATACTTCCTTGGAAACGGCCTCGCTGCTGATTGGCTCCGCCGCCGTCACGTGCAAATAGAGGGGTGGAACTGGCCCTCTTGTATAAGGCCTGAGCCCTATTAGTTCAGCAGGGGCAAAATGTAAACATTTCCATTGGGTCAAATGCACATATAAGCAGGGCTGTCTTAATGAGCGGGCACACCTGGCCACTGCCCAGGGGCCCCAGCTGCATGGGGGGCCCCTGCACTTTTCCTGTCCCCTTGCAGCTTAGTGTGTAAACATGTACTGTTTTGTCAAGTCAAGCGGGTCAGCAGGAGCATCAGCGGTGCGGGGAAGGCTGCCTGTAACACTCCCCTCTCATTTAATCAAGTTAGGCTGTTCCTCTGAGATCTTCAGTATCTCCAGAGGCAGCCAGAGTTCGTGGGCGGAGCCAGGGGTGTGTCTGCCTCCTCCACTCCTTCTACAGACTCATTCACTCGAGCTGAGGAGGAGAGTCACAGCAGCCCCGGGAGTTTTGTATCCAGCAATGCTGTAAGTGACCAAGCACATTGTCACTGCATACAGCATTAACCTGACACTATTTCACCCTATACTATCCAAACCTTTACCTATACTGCCCTATACTATCCAAACCTTCACCTATACCGCCCTATACTATCCAAACCTTCACCTATACTGCTCTATACTACCCAAATCTTCACCTATACCACCCTATACTATCCAAACCTTCACCTATACTGCCCTATACTACCCAAGTCTTCACCTATACCGCCCTATACTATGCAAACCTTCACCTATACCACCCTATACTACCCAAACCTTCACCTTTACTGCTCTATTCTATCCAAACCTTCACCTATACCGCCCTATACTACCCAAACCTTCACCTATACTGCCCTATACTACCCAAACCTTCACCTATACCACTCTATACTATCCAAACCTTCACCTGTACTGCCCTATACTATCCAAACCTTCACCTGTACTGCCCTATACTATCCTAACCTTCACCTATACTGCTCTATACTATCCAAACCTTCAACTATACCTCCCTATACTATCCAAACCTTCACCTATAACACCCTATACTACCCAAACCTTCACCTATACCACCCTATACTACCCAAACCTTCACCTATACCTTACAAACCTTCACCTATACCGCCCTATACTATCCAAACCTTCACCTATACTGCTCTATACTATCTAAAACTTTACCCCTACCGCTCTATACTATCCAAACTTTTACCTATACTGCCCTATACTATCCAAACCTTCTGCTAAGCTGCCCTGTACTACCCAAACCTTCACCTATACTGCCCTATACTACCCAAGCCTTTCATTATATTGCCCTATACTATCCAGACCTTCTGCTATATGGCCCTATACCATCCAAACCTTCCACTATACTGCCCTTTACTATCTAAGCCTTCAGCTATACTTCCCTATACTATCCAAACCTTCCTAAACTGCCCTATACTACCCAAGCCTTCCACTATATTGGCTTACACTACCCAAACCTTCCATTATATTGCCCTATACTATCCAGACCTTCTGCTATATGGCCCTATACCATCCAAACCTTCCGCTATACTGCCCTATACCATCCAAACCTGACACTATACATTACTAAACCCTATACTGTGCCCTTCTGCCCCCCCCCCCTACTGTGTACAGTCATACATAAAAACAGGCCGCTAAGTGGCTTGGAGATGCATTTATTAGGGGGGGGGGGGCAGTGTGTACAGGGAAAAAGATTCAGTGTATACAGGGGGTCAGTGTATGGGAAAGGGGGGGGCTGTGTGTAGAGAAGGCGGGACAGTGTGTATAGGAAGTGAATTTAATTTGGGATAATTTCTTGGTTTTGTGTATTTGTTGTGTCTAATTAGACTAAAAAGCCACTCCCCATATGTAGCATTATTTGGCCACACTCACTCCTTGCCACCACATGCATAGCGCGCCGCAGGTCACCATCTCCCTGGTAGGGGCCCTGGTGCATTACTTTGCCGAGGGTCCCAAGATGTTATTAAGATGGTCCTGCCTGGGCTCTAATAGTTTAGGAGGAGGAAAATGTGAACATATCCCTTGGACCCAATGTGTGTACAGGAGCATGTATAGGGCCTCAGATAGGGGGGGTAGAAATGCCCTCCTGTACAGGCTCTGAGCCCTATCAGTTCAGCAAGAACAAAATGTGAACCTTTCCCATTGGACCCAGTCCACAAATAAAAACATGCACAGGGAAGCAGATAGGGGGTAGAACTGGCCCTCTTGTACAGGGCCTGGGCCCTATTAGTTCAGCAAGGGCAAAATGTGAACATTTCCCATTGGTCACATACAAGAGCATGTACAGGGCTGCTGACGGGGGTATAACTGACCCTCCTGTATGGAGCCTGGGCCCTGACAGTTCAGCAGGGGCGAAATGTGAACATTTCCTATTGGACCCAATCCACATACAAGAACATGTACAGGGACACTGACAGGGGGGTAGAAATATCCCTCCCGTACAGGCCCTGGGCCCCACCAGTTGAGCAGGGCGCCTGAGGGCAGAGAGGGGACTCCTCAAATATCTTTGGGTGCATGCACAGTAATTCTAGGGGCCGTGACTCCCAATGAATAAATAAAAGTTCCCCAGTCCAAGCCGGGGAGAAGCGCTGCCCACCACTGGTGCACATACATGGGGTATGTGCACCAGATCCACCCGACCGACTAGGGGGACTGGTACTGTTTGCCATAAACACCCCCACCCCCCCCCCAAAAAAAAATGACCACTGGACAACACTGGCACTGGGCATATGCAAACAAAATAGCATTCAATAGGTTATTGTCAGAACTACCTTGCATTAGAAAAATCTGCCAAAAAGTGGAATTACTTTTTACTATAGAAGCCAAAAGGTAGAAAAACACAAAAAAAAGGAGATTAAAAAAAGAAAAAGAAAGATACAGAAAAACTGTAAAGAACAAACCACAATACAAATATTCAAACATTGGGAAAACATGCCAAGGGATATCAGGATCCTAATCATTTACCATAACAGAAGATGTTTCAAATCCCCTGCAAGAGAAAAATGCTACATGTCTGTTTTTTGTTTTCACACTCATATTTCATTTGTCTTGCATTATTTGTTTTTTTTTTTTTTTAAGCTATGTTACACTTAGGGGTCTGTTTTAAAAAAAATTGCATGTACTTTCATTCTGTGCGAATTGGGCAAAAACAAATGTTCTTTAGGCTATTTTCTAATTTCAAGGACTGGACATTTTTAAAATATCACATTATGGCCACTAGATTGAGATGAGGAGCATAGACATATGTCTTTGTAACAGCAGATACAATGTCACGATTCTAGAGAACCAATACTTATTTATTTGCTAAATTTCTCCAATGCGCTCTAGAATTGTGACAGTGTATCTCTTGTTACAAAGACGAATGCATTTCTATGCTCCTCAGCACCATCTAGTGGCCATTATGCTGTACTTACTACTGCCCATAATAAAATAACATTCACTCAGAAGAGATTTCAGCATAATGAACATTCATTTTTGCCCAATACTCATGGAACGAATGTACATATAGATTCACTGGATGAGTGGCTATGCAAATTTTTTCTTTTATAAGCAGACCCCATAAATATGATCTACTTCTCATTACAAAACTCATTCCCATAGAACAGTGGTCTCCAAATTGCGGCTCGGGGGGCAGATGTGGCCCTTTCCTTATCTTTACCTGGCCCTTGGGGCACTATTCTCTCAACTAACACCAACAGTGGGGCATAATTTCTGCCACTGACACCAACAATGGGGCACTATACCTCCCACTGATACCAATGATGGGGCACTATTCCTTTTATTGACACCAACAATGGGGCACTATACCTCGACTGACACCAACCTTGGAGCACTATTCCTCCCGCTAATACCAATAATGGGGCACTATTGCTTCCACTGACACCAATGATAGGCCACTATTCCTCCCACTGACACCAATGATGGCGCACTATTCCTTCCACTGACAACAACGATGGGACACTATTCCTTCCACTGACACCAACAATGGGGCGCTAAACCTCCCACTGACGCCAACCATGGAACACTATTCCTCCCACTGACACCAATGATGGGGCACTATTCCTACCACTGATACCAATGATGGGGCGCTATTCCTTCTACTGACACCAACAATGGAGCACTATACCCCCCACTGACATGAACCATGGAGCACTATTCCTTCCAATCACACCAACGATGGGGCACTATTCCTCCCACTGACACCAATGATGGTGCACTATTCCTCCCACTGACGCCAACTATGGGACACTATACCTCCCACTGATAGCAATGATGGGGCACTATTCCTACCACTGATAGCAATGATGGAGCACTAGTCCTTCCACTGACACCAACAATGGAGCACTATACCTCCCACTGATACCAATGACGGGACACTATTCCTCCCACTGACACCAATGATGGGGCACTATTCCTCCCACTGACACCAATTATGGGGCGCTATTCCTCCCACTGACACCAATGATGGTGCACTATTCCTCCCACTGACGCCAACTATGGGGCACTATACCTCCCACTGATAGCAATGATGGGGCACTATTCCTACCACTGATAGCAATGATGGGGCACTAGTCCTTCCACTGACACCAACAATGGGGCACTATACCTCCCACTGATACCAATGATGGGACACTATTCCTGACACTGGCACCAATGATGGGGCACTATTCCTCCCACTGACACCAATGATGGGGCACTATTCCTCCCACTGACACCAATGATGGGGCTCTAGTTCTCCCACTGACAACAATACATGTTCTACTCTTACTGTCCTCAGTGCCCCATAAAGTCCTGAAGGATAGTAAGCCGACCCTTTGTGTAGAAAGTTTGGAGACCCCTGTCATAGAGCTTACCTTGTGTACTGCTTGCATTTATTAGTGAGTTTAAAGCCTCATAAAGCCAATGTTTTGGGTCCCAACTGAGGATCAGTGGGGCCAATGACTGAAGAAGTTGTCTCCACCTTTCTGTTGTCATAGAGGAAGTATTTGTCTGCGCATTTCCAGAGCAGAGAGGATTCACTCCCTGCATGAGCAGCACCAAGTCCTGCGTAGTGTGGGGTGGCCAGGCTGGTACTGTAGATGCAGAAGAAGTATCTGTCTGTCTAACAAGGCCTTGAAAGAGAAAAAGGAAACACGCGGATAAACGTTAAAGTTAAAATGTCTTTTTATTGCCCTAAAGTATGAAATGTATTCTACTGATTGTGTTCTGGAAGGTGCACAACTTGTGCGTGTAATGGTGATGGTTGCAATTTTTTTTAAGTCACACGGTATTTGCACAGTAGTTTTGCAAACGCAATTTTTTGGCAAAAGATACACTTATCCTCTTGCCGACCAGTGCGCGATGATATACGTCGGCACATTGGCACGGCTGCGCAAATGGGCGTACCTGTACGTCCCCTTTAAGACGCGGCATTGTGGGCGCGCGGGCGTGCCCGCGGGCCCCGCGGACTTGATGTCCGCCGGTGTCCCGCGATCGTGTCACAGAGCGGAAGAACGGGGAGATGCCTATGTAAACAAGGCATTTCCCTGTTCTTCCTAGTGACATGACAGAGATCTACTGCTCCCTGTCATCGGGAGTGGTGATCGCTGTCATGTGAGTGGTAGCCCATCCCCCCCACAGTCAGAATCACTCCCTAGGACACACTTAACCCCTTCATCGCCCCCTAGTGTTAATCCCTTCCCTGCCAGTGTCATTTACACAGTAATCAATGCATTTTTATAGCACTGATCGCTGTATAAATGACAATGGTCCCAAAATAGTGTCAAAAGTGTTCGATGTGTCCGCCATAATGTCGCAGTCATGATAATAATCGCAGATCGCCGCCGTTGCTAATAAAAAAAAAATTAAAAAAATGCCATAAATCTATGCCCTATTTTGTAGACGCTATAACTTTTGCGCAAACCAATCAATATACGCTTATTGCAATTTTTTTTTTTTTTTTACCAAAAATATGTAGAAGAATACATATCGGCCTAAACCGAGAGAGAAATGTGTTTTTTTATATATTTTTTTGGGGGGGGGGGGTATTTATTATAGCAAAAAGTAAAAAATATTGCTTTTTTTTTTAAATTGTCGCTCTTTTTTTGTTTATAGCGCAAAAAATAAAAACCGCAGAGGCGATCAAATACCACCAAAAGAAAGCTCTATTTGTGGGAAAAAAAGGACGTTAATTTTATTTTGGTGCAAAGTCGCACGACCGCGCAATTGTCAGTTAAACCAACGCAGTGCCTGAATCGCAAAAAGTGCTCTGGTCAGGAAGGGGGTCAATTCTTCGGGGGTTGAAGTGGTTAATGAATAAAAAAAACAAAATGTGAAAGATTATGTTACGCCCAGTAAATAGATACCTAACATGTCACACTTTTGTCACAAATTTTGCACACTTGTGGAATTGCGACAAACACGGCACTTAAAAATCTCCATAGGCGACGTTTTCAAACTTTTTACAGGTTACCTGTTTAGAGTTACAAAGGAGGTCTAGCACTAGAATTATTGCTCTCGCTCTGACGTTTGCGGGGATACCTCACATGTGTGGTGTGACTTATGTATGCGTACACTTCTGCACACGAGCACAGAGGGAGCGCTTTCAATTTTTTTTTTTTTATTTATTTTAATTTTTAATTTTTTACACTGTCCCTTTAATTTTTTTGATCACTTTTATGCTTATTACAAGGAATGTAACCCTCCCTTGTAATAGAAATAAGGGATGACAGGTCCTCTTTATGGAGAGATCTGGGCTCAAAAAGACCCCAAATCTCTCCTTTACCTTTAATGGCAAAAGATCCCCCCCAAAATTTTTTTGATCTTTAAAAAAAAAAAAATTATTTACTTCCACCCTGGACCCTGACATTGCTCTGGTGCTGCAAGGCTATAGAGGCGATCAGAGAGGATCTATTCTTTGGTCGCCTATAGGAGCAGCCGGCCACACTGTTGGATTGTTTCTTGGGTGAACTGGTGGAAACATTAAGCCTGAGAGACAATGGCTAGGTCCTCTCCCACCACTTCTGAAAGGGTTCTGAGTGGCTCATGAGCCACTCGGAACACTCATGAGAAAGCCAGCCGCCAGCTGAAAAAACAATATCGGGGTTATAGCCAACAGCTTCACCATAACTCCGGTAAAACCACTTCAAAGCAGCAACGTGTATAAATATATGTATTGCGGTCTTCAAGTGGTTTACCTGGACTATGACATTATCAGATTTCTGAGTGGTCTTCAGCTAGTTCCTGCTTTAGGACTTTAAATGAGGCATGTGTATGTAAATAATGAAATAAGGGGTATCTAGTTATAAACAGGCTACATGTCATAGTTCCCAATGGGGACAACATGTAACCGTGGGATTATAGGTGTAAATTAATAGCTCCAATCAATTAAATGCAATTAATAAATATAATACACAGTATGATATATGATGTATCATATAAATGATATATAATACATGATTTCCACAAAGAGGAATATAATAAATAATAATAATCATAATCATATTGACATATTTAATATTAACAATTGATAAACATGATTGGTACAGGCAAAGGCAGATAATAAATTAATTAGATACAAATACAGATCCAATAATTATAGTTGTCATAATAGATGTAAACATTCAATAAAATTAACAGAATTCATCATTTTAAAACAAGCTTGGCATCCTTGAATCAAAACTCGACGCGTTTCATGGCGTTAGCAGCCAATCATCAGGAGTGGGATGCATAAACTTTGGCTATAGGGTAAGATGGAAAGATAAATAAATAAATCAGATGTAAAAGGGTGTACCATGTACTATGCAAGAGGGAACTAAGACCTTATATGTTACCTATGGTGTAGCCCATATATATATATAGATGGCCCAGCAGTTGCCCAAGATGGATTGGGACGGTGGCTCTGAGAGAACCGTCTCGCCCGGAGTTGAGGCGGGGCAAACCCCCCTCCCCCCAGAAACCAAAGGGGAACCCAAGAAGGAGCCATGGACAAGAGCAGCCGGGAAGCAGGTCGGACAGCCACGACACACAGTCAGAGAAGAGGCAAGCCCACGGGACACGTCAGGCTCTCTACATACATATGGGGATGGAGGCATGTGTATGACATAATTTGGTTGGGTCCAATGGGGTCACTCCTTGTTCTTTACTTAGCTCCTGCTTTACCTATGCCCTGACCTGCTATGATTTCCTTCCCGTGTACAACCCAGCTTGCTCCTGACCTTGGCTTGTACTCTGACTCTGCTCCTGACCTACGTTCCTTACCTTGCTGCCTGGCTGTGTATCAATCCCGGCTTGTATTCAGACTCTGCCACTGCCTATCATTCCTGTACCTCCCTGCCCGGCTGTTGATGACCTTCTGGGTTGTGTCCTGACTACAGTTCTGTCTGCCGATCAAGTGTCACCGTGTTCTGGTTCCTGGTTGCTGTCAGGTGATCCATGGTTATCCGCATCCAGCAAGCACCAGCTGGTGCAGCTCACTACACTGGCCCTCGTGCCACTCTGCATGGCCAGGACAAGGAGTGGGTGGGATGGGGTGGCTGCCCTGGTCTATTGTAGGGATGGGGGCACCTTCCTTCTGTTACAAGGCTGACAGGAGTAGTGACAGCAGCATCACCACTCCTATCAGCCCAGCGCTGGGAGCAGTGAGGAGAGAGGTGGGAAGTGGTGCGGGTTGTGTTTTCTATCCCCCTTGTTCTTCCTGCCAGTGCAACGCTCCTATATTCAGAAGCTGGCAGCGGTAATCACAGACAACAGGAGCTGCACTGGCAGGAGGCGTGAAGGGAGAGGAAGCAGAGACCACAGCCGAGTGCAGAAGTGTCCAGGACAGAGCCGGGATTGGAAGAGAGAGCCAGGAGGAGGCGGGGCTGTGCTCTCTCTCCCTCCTGTCAGTGCAGTGCTCCTGTAGCCTGTTAGCACTACACCCCCCCACACACCCCAGCCACCTTCTCCCCACATAGTGGGCACAGTTTGGTATCTTTCCTCTGGGCACTAGATGACCATGTCCTGTCACTGGCACTCTATGTCCTTACACCTCCTATCATCAGTATCAGGGGGTCAAGCGGCCCCCCTCTCAAGCTTCACCGCATACGTGACAGCGCTCTGAGAATAGAAAGAGAAATGAATTGAGGCTGATATGGACTTTCATGGTACCGTACAAGGACTTGACATACCAGTGGCATCGCTAGGAGGGGGGCGGGGGGGTGCGTGCCTCACCCAGGTGACACCCACCAGAGGGTGATACCTGTGGGCAGCGGCACCGGTAACACCGCCGCACCCCCACTGATCTGCCGGCCGGCTATCTCCCTGTCTCACAGAGCTGACAGAAGCCACCTCCCCCTCCTCTCTGTTTACATCTACACTGGAGGAGGAGGAGTCTGAGGGACACACCGCGCTGTTCTGAGGTCTGTATTGATTATTGTAATGTATGTGGAGGACAGAGAAGAGAGACAGTAACCAGGAGGGGGGGCAAAACAATGGAGGAGTGATGGGGGTTAAGAGGACATGTGCTGGGGGGCGCTATGAGAGGGGAGAGGGGGTCCACTAGCACAAGTGTAGAAAGGGCTCTATACTGATAGAGGGGATCTATACTGAGGGGGTTTCATACTGGATACAAAATAAGGTAGTACTGAGTATTACCAGGGAGGTGGACTTTTTAGGCTAAGAAACAGTGGAGAAGATATAGCAGTATAAAAAATATAAATTTATTGAAAAATACAAATATCTAAAAAAAACAATGACAATTGTAACATATAGCATCTATTTTTGGTGCACTTTCCTCTTTTTTTTGGGGTTTCATACTGATAGAGGGGGTCTGCACTGAGGGGGGTCTATACTGAGGGGGGTTTATACTGATAGAGGGGGGGTCCACACTGAGGGGGGTCTATATTGATAGAGGGGATCTGCACTGAGGGGGGCTCTATACTGATAGAGGGGGTCTGCACTGAGGGGGGTCTATACTGATAGAGGGGGTCTGCAACAAGGGGGGGCTCTATACTGATAGAGGGGGGTCTGCACTGAGGGGGCTCTATACTGACAGAAGGGGTCTGCACTGAGGGGGGTGTATGCTGATAGAGGGGGTCTGCACTGAGGGGTCTCTATACTGATAGGGGGGTTCTGCACTGAGGGAGGTCTATACTGAGGGGGTGTATACTGATAGAGGGGGGTCTGCAACAAGGGGGGCTCTATACTGATAGAGGGGGGGTCTGCACTGAGGGGGCTCTATACTAATAGAGGGGGTCTGCACTGAGGGGGGTGTATGCTGATAGAGGGGGTCTGCACTGAGGGGGGCTCTATACTGATAGAGGGGGTCTGCACTGAGGGAGGTCTATACTGAGGAGGGTCCGCACTGAGAGGGGTCTGTACTAATAGAGGGGGTCTGCACTGAGGGGGGTCTATACTGATAGAGGAGCTATGCACTGAGGGGGGGTCTATACTGAGGGGGGTTTATACTGATAGAGGGGGGTCTGCACTGAGGGGGGGTCTATACTGATAGAGGGGGTCTGCACTGAGGGTGGTCTATACTGATAGAGGGGGTCTGCACTAAGGGGGGTCTATACTGAGGGGGGTTATACTGATAGAGGGGGTCCGCACTGAGGGTAGTCTATACTGATAGAGGGGGGTCCGCACTGAGGGGGGTCTATACTGATAGAGGGGGTCTGCACTGAGGGGGGTCTATACGGATAGAGGGAAGTTTATACTGATAGAGGGGGGTCCGCACTGAGGGGGGGTCTATACTGATAGAGGGGGTCTGCACTGAGGGGGGTCTGCACTGAGGGGGGTCTATACTGATAGAGGGAGGTCCGCACTAAGGGTGGTCTATACTAATAGAGTGGGGTCCGCACTGAGGGGGTCTATACTGATAGAGGGGGGTCTGTACTTAGTGGAGGGGGGTCTGTACTGAGGAGGGACTATAGTTGGTGGGGGGTGACACCATTTTTTTCCGCACCGGGTGACACCAACCCTAGTGACGCCACTGTGACATACACAAGATAAGTATAAAAGATTCGATTTTATCCCAAAAATATATTAAAACCTTTCAGACCTCTTAAACATAGACATGGAAAACCATATCTTAAACATTTAGCTCTAAAAATTCACAGATGGGGTGACCAATAGGAGGTGACTATTGTCATCTAAAGCATACACCATCTGTGTGCCGGATGCTCAACATGTTTTTCGCGGGAGAGGCCACCACTTCTTCAGGAGCTTGTTATACAAAAGTATTATTATAGAGCATACAGTACATCAAATTTAATGCTATAATAAAGAATAGAAAAGAAAGAGAAAATGAATCACATCATTCTAGTAACTTGTAAATTACATATATGGCGAAGTCCCGTGCATACGGTCTTACCCGGGGCGCAATCAGACCGCACTCTATAATAATATTATTGTATAACAAGCTCCTGAAGAAGCGATGGTCTCTCCCGCGAAACTTGTTGAGCGTTGGACACACAGATGGTGTATGTTTTAGTTTGCAATAGTCATCTCCTATTGGTCACCCCATCTGTCAATTTATAGAGCTGAATGTTTAAGATATGGTTTTCCATGTCTTTGTTTTAGATGTCTGTATCTTTGTTTTTTTTTTATATATTTTTGGAACAAAATCGAATCTTTTATACTTATTTTGTGCATGTCAAGCCTTTGTACGGTACCATGAAAGTCCATATTATCCTCACTTCATTTCTCTTTCCATTTGATAGAACGTTGGTACTTTCTTTATATGTCTTTATACCTGGCACCCCTCTTTTTCAGCGTTCTGAGAATGGCAGCAGTGAGTGCCCCCCTGTCCTCAGTGTGCTTGGGGAAGCCAGAACCTGGAAGATCATGGCCATCACCTGCCCTGCCAGGGATTCCTGATTTATTACATTTTCCTCATTAGAGAGATTTCCACTTACATCCTTTCAGCCACCAACATTTTCTTATGACAGGAAACTTTTAAAAATAATTTATAGTCATTTTTGTTTTACTACAAAAAAAAATTGATCTTACCTGACAACAGTACCAGAAGAAGAATAGAGGTAGACACTACATGCTCCATTAGCTTGATCGCCAGTTTAAGGAAATCCCTACAAAAAAAAAATACAAGTGAAGATCCAGTAAAAAAAATCTATCGTTATCAAGCACATAAAAACTCTGAAATCCAAGAGTTACCCCGAGCCGGTTAATTTGAGCATGCAAGTGAGCGGTGTGGAAATTAGAGAGATCAGGGATTGGTTGGATTGTGGAAGGGCTTGTAGGCAAGTGTAGGTGGCATGGTGCCAATGTTGCATGGGAAGGGGAGCCTCATAAGGGAATGGGTCCCTTAGAGATTCAAGACAGTGCCTTGGGAGAGGAAAGTGGTCTGATTGGACACAGGAGTAACTTTAGTAAGTGTGGAGGAGCGCCAAGTAACAGATGGTCAGGTCATGTTGCTTGGAGGTATGTCTTAAAACTTTATTGAATTTACAAAGGTTACAGTGGAGACAACACATTTCAGGGAAACATCCTCCCCCTTCTTCAGGGCTAAAAAGTCTGTAAACTAATAAAAAAAATTGATATTAGATTTCTAAGGTTTTCTATGATATGTATGTGTGTATATATATATATATATATATATATATATATACACACACTATATTACCAAAAGTATTGGTACGCCTGCCTTTACACGCACATGAACTTTAATGGCGTCCCAGTCTTAGTGTCAGGGCTGGGCTCAGCCCTTCCTTCTCTAAGCTGGCCACTCAGCTGTCTGGCTAATTGCCAGCTCCTATTTCTCCACAGTGTCTCACCTGTTGATGATATCCTACTCGTCAGTCCTGCCTACTTAAGCCGTCCAGACCAGATGATCTCTGCCTTCGCCTTGGTCACATCTCTAGAGACGCTCTCCTGTGTTCCTGTTAAAGACTTGCTTGGCTGACATTCCTTCTGGCTCCAGATCCTGCTTGCTGTTCTACTACGCTCATCTCTGGCTCCCTGACGTTTTGGCTTGTCTGACTATCTGTTCCGGTTCCTGAACTTTGGCTATGTTTTGACTACGTTTACTCTGTTTACCTTTTTTTTATTATTAAACAAGTGAGATTTAACTGTACTTCTGTCTCAGTCTGATTCATGGTTTCTGACACTTAGTCTGTAGGGTTCAATATTGAGTTGGCCCACCCTTTGCAGCTATAACAGCTTCAGCTCTTCTGGGAAGGCTTTCCACAAGGTTTAGGAGTGTGTCTATGGGAATGTTTGACCATTCTTCCAGAAGCACATTTGTGAGGTCAGGCACTGATGTTGGACGAGAAGGCCTGGCTCGCAGACTCTGCTCTAATTCATTTCAAAGGTGTACTTTCGGGTTCAGGTCAGGGCCAGTCAAGTTCCTCCACCCCCAAACTCGCTCATCCATGTCTTTATGGACCTCGGTTTGTACACTGGTGCGCAGTCATGTTGGGACAGCAAGGGGCCGTCCCGAAACTGTTCCCACAAAGTTGGGAGCATTAAATTGTCCAAAAAGTCTTGGTTTGCTGTCGCCCTAAGAGTTACCTTCACTGGAACTAAGGGGCCAAGCCCAACCCCTGAAAAACAGCCCCACACCATAATCCCCCCTCCACTAAATGATTTGGACCACTGCACAAGTGGAAACATCCACTTCCTCAGGACTTCCTATCTCATGTACAGGTACAGGCAGACAGTAGAATACATTTCTTGTTGAAAATGTATTATCCAGATATCATCTGGTGTGGCTCTCCATTGTAAACAACATGAATTGGTACTGGGAATTGGTATGGACGAAGTCCTGCCGATCCGTGGTAAGCTTACCAAACCAGGGACACAATACTAAAAGGTAGAGTGTATAAAGGGCCAATGATCACTGTATGTGGAAAGGTACTTCAAGTTTTAAGGCCAGTTAGGCATTGTACCAAACGAGGGTGGAAGATAATTGCCCAACACCTGGTATGGAGGCTGAATGTATCACATTGAATGCTGTAGCATAATGGCGTCCAAAATTACACCATTTTTTTGGAACAATGCCTAACTTGCCCTAAAACTTGAAGTACCTTTCCACATACGGTGATCTTTGGCCCTTTACACACTCTACCTTTTAGCATTGTGTCCCTGGTTTGGTAATCTTCCCACGAGCCAGCAGAAGTTCATCCATACCAATTCCCAGTATCATTTCATGTTGTGTACAATGGAGAGCCATACCAGATGATATCTGGACAATATATTTTCAACAATTTATTCTACGGTTTGCCTGTACCTGTACATAAGATAGGAGATCCTGAGGAAGCGGATGTTGCCCCGAAATGCGACAACCTACATTTCCTAATCTTGGAAGGCTACCATGCTAAGAATTTTTCATCCAGTTAATGGGTGATGATTGGTAGTATTAATGTCCACGCATTAATGATATATGTTTTTTTTGGATGAAATAAAGATTTGGATATATTTTTAATACTATTTTTAATACCACTTGATGCATTTGTGTCCACTGGAGGGGTATTTAAAATCCCACTATGTATTTGTAGACTGTTGATAGTATATTGGATTGGACACAGAACTCTTGTAAGACTTTGGCAGCCATCTTGGGTGAAGGAACCTTTAAAATAAGGGACCCCGTGTCATTTTGGCGCACTACTGGCGAGTGAACGGTCAGAGACAGAAACCCGTTTGTGAGAGACATTACTTAGCACAGGGAGAGGTTCAAGTTGAGAAGGGGCAGGCTCCTTTTCCATTTCTAGCACCCTGGTGATCGGTAGGGAGGCGCAAAGCTAGTGCATGCTGAAGGGTTATTTTGCACACATTCCATGAACGGATGTTACCCCGCCAACTGAAGCCATCTTCCAGTAACATCTCTGGTTAAATACATAGACTGCATTACTCTGCATTGTTATATACTGTATACTGTGTATATTAGGGCCAAAGATTGCTCAAGACTTACAGTTGTGTGAAAAAGTGTTTGCCCCTTTCCTGATTTATTATTTTTTTGCATATTTTTCACACTTAAATGATTCAGATCATCAACAAATTTTAATATTACACAAAGATAACCCAAGTAAATCTAAGATGCAGTTTTTAAATTAATATTTCATTTATTAAGGGAAAAAAACTGTTCAAACCTGCCCGGCCCTATGTGAAAAAGTAATTGCCCCCTCCCATGCTGAATCATGAATGAACTGTGATTAACCACAATTTTTTGGAAAGCTGAGTTCAATTTCACTTGCCTCCCCCAAGCCTGATTACTGCCAGACCTGTTGAATCAAGAAATCACATAAATAGAAGCTGTCTGACAAAGTGAAGCACGCTAAATGGGAGCTCGTTGTTGGAAATTCCGACCGTGTGTAGGCTCCATCGGACATTTTCCATCGGAATTTCCGTCACACAAAATTTGAGATCTGGATCTCAAATTTTCCAACAACAAAATCCGACGCACAAAGTTACACGCATGCTCGGAATCAAGCAGAAGAGCCGCACTGGCTATTGGACTTCATTTTTCTCGGCTCGTCGTTCGCGTTGTACGTCACCGCGTTCTTGACGTTCAGAATTTCCGACAAGATTTGTGTGACCGTGTGTATGCAAGACAAGTTTGAGCCAACATCCGTCGGAAAAAATCCATGGATTTTGTTGTCGGAATGTCCGATTGTGTGTACGTGGCATTTAGAGGTCACAAAAAGACACACATCATGCCACAATCTAAAAAAATGTAAGAACAAATTAGAAGCAAAGTAATGTAAATGTATCAGTCTAGGAAGAGGTTCAAAGCCATTTCTAAGGCTTTGGACTCCAGTGAACCACGGGGAGAGCCATTATCCAAAAATGGAGATAACTTGGAACAGTGGTGAACCTTCCCAGGAGTGGCCGGCCTACAAAAATTACTCCAAGAGCATGACGACGACTCATCCAGGAGGTCATAAAAGAACCCAGAACAACATCTAAAGAACTGCAGGCCTCACTTGCCTCAGGTAAGATCAGTGTTTAGGATTCAACAATAAGAAAGAGACTTGGCGAAAATGGCGTCCATGGGAGAGTTCCAAGGCTAAAGCCACTGCTAATCAAAAAGAACACAAAGGCTCATCTCACATTTACCAAAAAACATCTTGATTATCCCCAAGACTTTTAGTCAAATATTCTGTGGACTGATTAGACAAAAATTTTACTTTTTGGAAGTTGTGCGTCCCGTTACATCTGGCATAAAACTAATACAGCATTTCATAACAAGAACATCCTACCAACAGTCAGACATGGTGGTGGTAGTGTGATGGTCTGGGGCTGCTTTGCAGCTTCAGAACCTGGACGACTTACCATAATTGATGGAACTATAAATTCTGAGCTCTACCAGAAAATCCTTAAGGAGAATGTCCGGCCATCAGTTCGTGACCTCAAGCTCAAGTGCACTTGGGTTATGCATCAGGACAATGATCTGAAACACACCAGCAAGTCAAACAAAGCAAAATTTAGGTTTTGGAGTGGCCTAGTCAAAGCCTGGACTTAAATCCAATTGAGATGCTGTATCATGACCTTACACAGGCCGTTCATGCTGGAAAACCCTCCAATGTGGCTGAATTAAAACAATTCTGCAAAGAAGAGTGGGCCAAAATTGCTCCACAGCAATGTGAAAGACTCATTACCAGTTATCGCAAACACTTGATTGCAGTTGTTGCCGCCAAGGGTGACACAACCAGTTATTAGGTTTAGGGGGCAATTACTTTTTCACATAAAGCCAGGCCGGTTTGGACAGCTTTTTTGTCTTAATAAATGAAAGTATTATTTAAAAACTGCATTTTATATTTACTCGGGTTATCTTTGTGTAGTAATAAAATTTGTTTGATGATCTGAGTCATTTAGGTGTGACAAATATGTTAAAAAAAAAAAAATCAGAAAGCGGGCAAATACTTTTTCAGACAACTGTATATAAAAGACATTGGTGCATTACACACCGTGTGATATTGATTCCTCCCAACAAGAGTACACAATATAGGCCCCACCTACATGACCTCCTTGACTAAGCCCTGTGGGTGGGGCAAAACGCGTCAGTAGGCGTGTGGCCTGGTCGGACCCGGGCTGAAGCCGCTTTAGCTTGTCTTACACCTGGGCTGTTCTCACCTCACACAGAGCCGCAATGGGGTCTTTCCACGCCAGCACCCCTTTAGTGTGAGTAACCCGATCTTCTTGGATTGGAGACCTGGAGCGGCACCCTAAGCTTTCTCGATTAACATCACAGATCCTCAGACTGTGCCTCAATGAAAACAGACAACCGCATCAAGAATCTATTACATTGCCAAATAGTAAATATGACCATACATTCATGTTGAGCTAAAGTTAATGCAACTTTGGCTACACATGAATGTTGAAAGGTGGCACATTTGGATATTCAGCTTTCAGGCCAAATAACTGAATAAAGTAGGGATTAGTAGAAGCAGTTGTACAATGACCACATACAATGGCAGATGTGGTACCAGTTGTATTCAGGTGTAGACCTAATTAAGACATTTTCCAGCCCTTGCATGGACACATTAAAATGAATCTGCACTTTGCCTATGCAGTACTAGGTAACATGTTCATTTTCATGCAGATGCATTTACTGACCTTGTTTTTGCTCCACTCCTGCTCTGTTCAGCAGTTATGAGTCAAAGCAAAGCCATGTTTATGTTTTAATTTGTTAAAGTTGCAGTTCACACAGGGCTCCTCTGTGAAAGTGTTGATTGGTCCAGCACTGTCACATGGGAGAGTCACATGCCCCTCCATACCCAGAAGTACAGAATATTGCCTTTAGCTTCTGGTGGTTAGTATATTAATGTAAAGGTTGTGATGGCAATGATGTCTGCTAACTCAAGAAGTTGGTGAGAGTCTGCTGTCCAAATCCACATTATACTTTGACAACAAAATTGACAGTGTTTCCTACGAGTATCATAGAGCCAATGATATTATCAGTGCGTAAAGGGACCAGAGTCAATGTCATCATCAGTGCCTAAAGAGACATTATCCTGAGTGCTTCGACATAACAGTTGGGCCCCAATGGGCTGGCCAGCAGAAGAGAGCATATTACAGACTGCAGACGTGTTATAGAGTGGTGTAATTCGCCTTAGTTAGGATTGCCTCAGTATAGGGTTTAGGAGAAGTTGCTTTCTATGCCCATTACTTGTTTTTACAGTATATTTCTTTCTGCTGTTCACTTACTTACAATATATTCCTTGCTGTCGTTTAACTGTTTGCTGTAAGTTGATGTTGTTTTATAGCTCTTTAGCTATCCGGTTACTGCATATACAGTATCGCACACAAGTGAGTGCTCCCCTCACATTTTTTGTAAATATTTTCTTCTATCTTTTCATGTGACAACACTGAAGAAATGACACTTTGCTACAATGTAAAGTAGTGAGTGTACAGCTTGTATAACAGTGTAAATTTGCTGTCCCCTCAAAATAACTCAACACACAGCCATTAATGTCTAAACCGCTGGCAACAAAAGTGAGTACACCCCTAAGTGAAAATTGGGGTGAAAATTGGGCCCAATTAGCCATTTTCCCTCCCCGATGTCATGTGACTTGTTAGTGTTACAAGGTCTCAGGTGTGAATGGGGAGCAGGTGTGTTAAATTTGGTGTTATCGCTCTCACTCTCTCATACTGGTCACTGGAAGTTCAACATGGCACCTCATGGTAAAGAACTCTCTGAGGATCTAAAAAAAAGATTTGTTGCTCTACATAAAGATGGCCTAGGCTTTAAGAAGTTTGCCAAGACCCTGAAACTGAGCTCCAGCATGGTGGCCAAGACCATACAGTGGTATAACAGGACAGGTTCCACTCAGAACAGGCCTTGCCAGGTCCACCAAAGAAGTTGAGTGCGCGTGCTCAGCGTCATATCCAGAGGTTGTCTTTGTGAAATAGACATATGAGTGCTGCCAGCATTGCTGCAGAGGTTGAAGGGATGGGGGGTCAGCCTGTCAGTGCTCAGACCATACGCGGCACACTGCATCAAATTAATCTGTATGGCTGTCATCCCAGAAGGAAGTCTCTTCTAAAGATGATGTACAAGAAAGCCTGCAAACAGATTGCTAGGACAAGCAGACTAAGGACATGGATTACTGGAACCATGTCCTGTGGTCTGATGTGACCAAGATAAACTTATTTGGTTCAGATGGTGTCAAGTGTGATGTCAACCAGGTGAGGAGGACAAAGACAAGTGTGTCTTGCCTACAGTCAAGCATGGTGGTGAGAGTGTCATGGTCTGGGGCTGCATGAGTGCTGCCGGCACTGGGGAGCTACAGATCATTGAGGGAACCATGAATGCCAACATGTACTGTGACATACTGAAACAGAGCATGATCCCCTCCCTTCAGAGAGTGGGCCGCAGGGCAGTATTCCAACATGATAAAGACCCCAAACACACCTACAAGATGACCACTACCTTGCTAAATTAGCTGAGGGTAAAGGTGATGGACTAGCCAAGCATGTCTCCAGACCTAAACCCTATTGATCATCTGTGAGGCATCCTCAAACGGAAGGTGGAGAAGCGCAAGGTCTCTAACATCCACCAGCTCTGTGATGTCGTCATGGAGGAGGGGAAGAGGACTCCAGTGACAACCTGTGAAGCTCTGGTGACCTCCATGCCCAAGAGGGTTAAGGCAGTGCTGGAAAATAATGGTGGCCACACAAAATATTGAAACTTTGGGCCTAATTTGGACATTTTCACTTAGGGGTGTACTGACTTTTGTTGCCAGCGCTTTAGACATTAATGGCTGTGTGTTGAGTTATTTTGAGGGGACAGCAAATTTACACTGTTATACAAGCTGTACACTCACTACTTTACATTCCTACTTTACAATCCTCTGAAGAAGTCACGTGACGTGACGACACGCGTTAGGAGCACGGGACTCTGCCACACAACAGCTGATGTTACGAGCACGGCGCTTGCGGAGTTTTACCCCCCAGCTGTCTACTTTTGTAAGTTCATAAGTGTTTTTATACATAAAGTGTGTTTTTTGTACGGGATTACGCTATATGCGGTTTTCTTGTCTTGTTACTACATCGTTTATATGACGTATGACGGGTGGTGAGCTACAGGAGATGTGAGATGTTAGAGGTTCCTATGGCCAGCGGTGTGGATTATACGAGTTCGGCACTCGTGGATTGAGGCTTGCGCTCATCTGTCACAAGTGAGTGCAACCCCCCCTCCCCCACCCCCTCCTTCAGCTCGCCAATCCCCCCCATTTTCATACGGTATCACACCATACACTGTTCATGTGTTTTTTTCGCATGTGATACCACTGCTTTCATGAGCCATACCATCTGCTGCAACTTTTCTGGATTCCATCTCTTACTGGGCGTCTAACACATATGCTGTATACCTTACAGCCGTAAGGTAAGGGGCCTGTGTTCACTGAGGTGCCCCCATCGAAGACCACCCCTTTTCACCTGTCATTTGTTGGCTGTTTCTTTGGACTGCGACTCAGCATTATTACACTTGGTGGTGGGACTGTCGTTTATATGCAACACCATTTTTATATGTTTTTTTCAGAAGTTTGGGAATAATATTTCCTTCTGCCATCATTATTGTATTTATTCGATACACTTTTATGTTGCACTCTGTTTTTTACAATTTCATTGGTCAAGTGTCTCTGATTTATGTATAAGACCATTTGTCATCCCTTATTCACTTGTTTTTTTTTTTTTTTTGTGCACTTAGTGTTATATGCATTTATTGTTTTTATATTTCATCAGCTTGATTGCCCCTTTTCCTCATATGCATGGCTCACCTCTATGATCTAATACCACCTTGCCTCCATGCTTACACTATTTAGTGGTTTTTATTTATTTGTTTACTATATGCACTAGCCAGTGTGCCTTTCCAGTCATTCACTACTTACACTTACCAGTGTGCTGTTTACATTCATTTTTGTTATATTTTTATTATCTTTTTCTTTAGGTCACCTGGCATGTCTGCCATATGCACTTTAGTGTAGTTTCCCCCTTTCCCTATCCCCTTCCCTATCACAGCGCAACTACCACCCCCCTAGTATTTAAGCAAATTTACACTGTTATACAAGCTGTACACTCACTACTTTACATTGTAGCAAAGTGTCATTTCTTCAGTGTTGTCACATGAAAAGATATATTCAGTGGCTCCTTCATGGGTTAGCGCTACACCTTTTAATGGTGTCATTAGTATCGTAACGCGAGGCCAACATATGCAAAACCAGATCTCTTAGTTAATGGTGTCATAAAGGACATGTGCAAACCAGGCCTAAGTTATGACATCAATTAACTTCCATTAGTCTGACAAGTTCAAAGCTGACAAAGCTCCGTTAGGCCAGGCTTATTGACATATCATGAAATAGCAGAATACACGTTCCTGGCTGAGTACCTCTCACTGCAGAGTCAGTATTTTTTATATAAAAAGGAAAGGCGTCAGTATGGAGAGTTCACTTGTATGTATCAACTAAATATCATAATTTTAAGACTAAACATATCTATAAAATGAGGTGCAGGAAGCCTATTAGGCACATTCTATCTCCTAGGTGCAGGCCCGGACTGCACAAACCAATAGTTTGTTTGGTGACCGTGGTCCCAACAGCCGCTGTAATTCATGCGACCGCCGTCCTGAAAGGGGCCGGACGCATGAATAGGGGGTGGCGGCCATGGATAGAGGGGGCGGCGCCCGGGTGTGCCTAATTGACGGGGGCCGCCACTGCTGGCATGGCACTGTGTGGTTCTGTGACCTGGGAAATCTCTGTGCAGGGTGAGGTTGAGAGTGTCACTGCCACATATTGTTGGCAAAGTGGTACTATGGGGCAGCACAGTGGTGTAGTGGTTAGCACTTTCAACTAGCAGCAAAAAGGGTCACTGGTTCAAATCCCGACCATGACACCATCAGCCTGGAGTTTGCATGTTCTCCCTGTGCCTTCGTGGGTTTTCTCCCACACTCTAAAGACATGCTGGTAGGTTAATCATATCCTGTCTAAATTGGCCCTAGTATACAGTATGTATGAATGTGAGTTAAGGACCTTTAGATTGTAAGCTCCTTGAGGGTAGGGACTGATGTGAACAGAGGCGTCTCTAGGCTTTGTGAGGCCTTAGGCATAACCTAGAGCTGAGGCCCCATTAACGTCTATAATGGGAAAAAATAATAATTCAAGCAATAAAAATTAATTGCATATATTAAGAGTTGCAGGTGACTGGGGGGTTGAGAGCACTGACACCAGTGCACAGTACTAAGTATTAATTAAAATTAATTGCATATATTAAGAACCCTGGTGTCAGTGTGCTCTCAGCCCTGGTGTCAGTGTGCTCTCAGCCCTGGTGTCAGTGTGCTCACAGCCCTGGTGTCAGTGTGCTCACAGCCCTGGTGTCAGTGTGCTCTCAGCCCTGGTGTCAGTGTGCTCTCAGCCCTGGTGTCAGTGTGCTCTCAGCCCTGGTGTCAGTATGCTCTCAGCCCTGATGTCAGTATGCTCTCAGCCCTGGTGTCAGTGTGCTCCATCACACCAGTACTGAGAGCACACTGACACCAGGGCTGAGAGCACACTGACACCAGGGCTGAGAGCATACTGACACCAGGGCTGAGAGCACACTGACACCAGGGCTGAGAGCACACTGACACACCAGGGCTGAGAGCACACTGACACCAGGGCTGAGAGCACACTGACACCAGGGCTGAGAGCACACTGACACCAGGGCTGAGAGCACACTGACACCAGGGCTGAGAGCACACTGACACCAGGGCTGAGAGCACACTGACACCAGGGCTGAGAGCATACTGACACCAGGGCTGAGAGCACACTGACACACCAGGGCTGAGAGCACACTGACACCAGGGCTGAGAGCACACTGACACCAGGGCTGAGAGCACACTGACACCAGGGCTCTTAATATATGCAATTAATTTTAATTAATACTTAGTACTGTGCACTGGTGTCAGTGCTCTCAACCCCCCAGTCACCTGCACACCCCCCAGTCACATGTACACCTCCCAGTCCCATGTACACCCCCCCAGTCACGTGTACACCCCCTAGTCACGTGTACACCCCCTAGTCACATGTACACCCCCCAGTCACATGCACACACCCAGTTACCTGTACCCCCCCCAGTCACCTGTACCCCCCCCCAGTCACATGTACCCCCCCAGTCACATGTAATCCCCCCCAGTCACATGTAATCCCCCCAGTCACATGTAATCCACCCAGTCACATGTACCACCCCCCAAGTCCATGTACCTTACACATAGCAAGGCTCTGTCCCCTCACAGCTCAGTCAGTCGGCTGCACACAGACAGGCTACAGCGTACTGGAATTGGCTCCGCCTCCACCACAGAAGCCCCGCCCTGGAAGAAGGGTGGACTCTGCGATCCTGTGCTGAGGTGCTAGATGTGACCTTGCACAAGATATCGGCTGAAAGGACGGACAGGATTTGCTGGTGGGCGGGGCGGGGAAGTTGCCGGTCTCTGTGTGTGTGTCTGCTGGTGTTCTGACGAGAAGGACACCTGCTGTTCCAGTGGAGTTTTCGTGAAAGGGGTGGAGACTGGGCCGTGCCCTGGTGGGATGGGGTGTTACAAAGCAGAGAGGAGGCGGACTGACTGTACTCTGAATGAGGCGGCACGAAGCTCCGCTGACTGTACCTGGGACTGATGTAGTATGAGGATAGCCAGAGGCGGTTCTTTAGGCAAAGTAGGAGGTGGCGAGGCCCCTGGGAGGGCGAGGCCTTAGGCGACCGCCTACTTTGCCTAATTAGAGAGCCGCCTCTGGATGTGAATGTACAATGTATATGTAAAGCCCTGCGTAAATTGACAGCGCTATATAAGTACCTAAAGTAAATAAGTACCTAAGTAATATTGACGCTGCCGGGGATATGAACTGATTTGTGGGTAAAGTTTAAAACTGTCTATTTAGTTAGTTCCTTTCTGGTCATATTTTAAACACATTTCTAGCTTCATTGTGTTCAGTATACATGAATTTGTTACTGGAAATAAATCAATGTCACAGTTTTACTTTTGTTGAATAGGCAAGACCTACTAGAGATCCCATTCCCAAAAAGCTTTATTTTTCCTTCTATGCGTGTAATCATACAAGGCCATATCCTGTAAGCATAAACAGCCAAGCACTGCAGGAGCCACCGAGCAGTCCTTATCTCAATGAATCAATTGCCAAGAGGTAGACCTGCTAAGGGTGTATACTGGGGATAGCGTCATTTTAAATCCATCTCCTTCATTGCTCAACACTGATAATTTCAGCAGGCTTGGGTAACAACCACCCCACCTCTTCTTGTCCCTGTAGCTATTACCCTTGTACAGGGTGTCAGAATCAATAGCTGACAACATGTGGCCATGTCCGAACACCGACGCAATGATACCAACTACACGAGGACAAGGCAGTTGGCTTGCTGAGTACTCACCGACACTTAAGAAAAACTAAAGGTATCTCCTGGTCCAATGCTGTCCAGAACGTGTTCTTCTCCCACGATACATCCTGTACTACAGTCTAACCCTGGAAAGATCTCGGATGTATATACCGTAACTAAACCTCAATACTTAAGGATCATAAATAATGTATCAAATGAAGATGACACCTGAAATATACAGCAATCCTCTTCAGCTCATATAGATCAAAGGGACAGGTCAGGTTACCAGACTAAATATTGGGTAGCTGTAGAGTGAAATGTTCACTTATGCCGCGTACATACGACCGGAATATCCAACAGCAAAAGTCCAACGGAAGCTTTTCATCGTCTATTCCGATCATGTGTGTGCCTCATCAGACTTTGTACCTGCTGTCATACCCGCTGTATTCCTCCTTATCTGTACATACTGCCCGCTGTCATACCCTCTGTACTCCCCCTTATCTGTACATACTGCCAGCTGTCATACCCTCTATACTCCTCCTTATCTGTACATAATGCCTGCTGTCATACCCTCTGTACTCCTCCTTATCCGAACATACTGCCCTCTGTCATACCCTCTGTATTCCTCCTTGTCTGCACATAATGCCTACTGTCATACCCTCTGTACTCCTCCCTATCTGTACATACTGCTTGCTGTTATACACTCTGTACTCCTTATTCGCACATACTGCCTGCTGTCATTCCCCCCTGTATTTATCCTTATCTGCACATACTGTCTGTCCGCTGTCATACCCTCTGTACTCCTCCTTATCCGCACATACTGCCCGCTGTCATACCCTCTGTACTTCACTCTATGCGTATATACTGTACTCCACCTTATCTGTACATACTGTCCACTGACATACCCTCTGTACTCCTCATCTGCACATACTGCCCGCTGTCATACCCTCTGTACTGCTCCTTATCTGTACATACTGCCTGCTGTCATACCCTCTGTATTCCTCCTTATCTACACATACTGCCTGCTGCCACACCCTCTGTACTCTTCCTTATCAGTACAAACTGCCCGCTGTCATACCCTCTATACTCCTCCTTATCTGTACATACTGCCCGCTGTCATACCCTCTGTACTTCTCATTATCTGCACATAATTCCTGCTGTCATACCCTCTGTACTCCTCCCTATCTGTACATACTGCCTGCTGTTAAACCCTCTGTACGCCTCCTTATCAGCACATACTGCCCGCTGTCATTCCCCCCTGTACTTCTCCTTATCTGCAAATACTGCCTGCTGTCATACCCTCTGTATTCCTCCTTATCTGCACTTACTGCCCACTGTCATACCCTCTGTACTCCTCGTTATCCACACATACTGCCCGCAGGTCATACCCTCTGTACTCATCTGCACATACTGCCCGCTGTCATACCCTCTGTACTTCACTCTATGCGTATATACTGTACTCCACCTTATCTGCACATACTGTCCACTGACATACCCTCTGTACTCCTCATCTGCACATACTGCCCGCTGTCATACCCTCTGTACTGCTCCTTATCTGTACATACTGCCTGCTGTCATACCCTCTGTATTCCTCCTTATCTACACATACTGCCTGCTGCCACACCCTCTGTACTCTTCCTTATCAGTACAAACTGCCCGCTGTCATACCCTCTATACTCCTCCTTATCTGTACATACTGCCCGCTGTCATACCCTCTGTACTTCTCATTATCTGCACATAATTCCTGCTGTCATACCCTCTGTACTCCTCCCTATCTGTACATACTGCCTGCTGTTAAACCCTCTGTACGCCTCCTTATCAGCACATACTGCCCGCTGTCATTCCCCCCTGTACTTCTCCTTATCTGCAAATACTGCCTGCTGTCATACCCTCTGTATTCCTCCTTATCTGCACTTACTGCCCACTGTCATACCCTCTGTACTCCTCGTTATCCACACATACTGCCCGCAGGTCATACCCTCTGTACTCATCTGCACATACTGCCCGCTGTCATACCCTCTGTACTTCACTCTATTCGTATATACTGTACTCCACCTTATTTGCACATACTGCCTGCTGTCATACCCTCTGTACTCCCCATCTGCACATACTACCGCCTATCATACCCTCTGTACTCCTCCTTATCTGCACATACTGCCCGCTTTCATACCCTATGTACTCCTCCCTACCTATACATACTGCCTGCTGTCATACCCTCTGTACTCCTCCTTATCCGCATATACTGCCTGCTGTCATACCCTCTGTACTTCACTCTATTCATATATACTGTACTCCAACTTATTGGCACATACTGCCTGCTGTCATACCCTCTGTACTCCACTTTATCCACACATACTGCCCACTGCCATACTCTCTGTACTCCTTATCGGCGCATACTGCCCGCTATCATAGTCTCTGTACTCCTCCTTATCTGCATATACTGCCCGCTGTCATACCCTCTGTACTTCAATCTATTTGTATATACTGTACTCCAACTTATTGGCACATACTGCCCGCTGTCATACCCTCTATACTCTACCTTATCCGCACATACTGCCCGCTGTCATACCCTCTGTACTCCTTTCCTGCCCATACTCTCTTCTATCATACCGTCTGTACTCCTCCTTATCCGCACATTCTGCCCCGTCATACCCTCTGTACTCCTCCTTAACCACACATACTGCCTGCTGTTATACCCTCTGTACTGCACCTTATCCGCACATTCTAGCTGCTGTCATCCCCTCTGTACTCCACCTTATCCGCACATACTGCCCGCTGTCATACCTTCTGTAAGTCTCCTTATCCATATACACTGCCCTCTGTCATACTGTACACTCTGTACTTCTCCTTATCTGCACATACTGCCCGCTGTCATACCCTCTGTACTCCTTATGTGCACATACTGCCTGCTGTCATTCCCTCTGTATTCCTCCTTATCTGCACATACTGCTCGCTGTCATACCCTCTGTACTCCTCCTTATTCGCGCATACTGCCCGCTGTCATACCCTCTGTACTCCTCATCTGCACATACTGCCCACCGTCGTACCATCTGCACTCCTACTGCCCGCTGTCATACCTTGTGTACTTCACTCTATTTGTATATACTGTACTCCAACTTATTGGCACATACTGCCCGCTGTAATACCCTCTATACTTCACCTTATCCTCACATACTGCCTGCTGTTATACCCTTTGTACTCCACCTTTTCCGCACATACTAGCTGCTGTCATCCCCTCTGTACTCCACCTTTTCCATACACACTGCCCGCTGTCATACTGTACACCTCCTTATCTGCACATACTACCTGCTGTCATACCCTCTGTACTCTTCATCTACACATACTGCCCGCTGTCATACCCTCTGTATTCCTCCTTATCTGTACATACTGCCCACTGTCATACCCCCTGTACTCCTCCTTATCTGTGCATACTGCCCGCTGTCATACCCTCTGTACGCCTCCTTACCTATACATGCTGCCCGCTGTCATACTCTCAGTACTCCTCCTTATTCGAACATGCTGCCCTCTGTCATACCCTCTGTATTCCTCCTTATCTGCACATACTGCCCACTGTCATACCCTCTGTATTCCTCCTTATCTGCCCATACTGCCTGCTGTCATACCCTCTGTACTCTTCCTTATCTGTACATACTGCCCACTGTCATACCCTCTATACTCCTTATCTGTACATTTTTTTTGAATAGCCAAGACCTACAAGAGATCCCATGGCCAAAAAGCTTTATTTTGCCTGCTATGCGTGTAATCATACAAGGCCATATTCTGTAAGCATGAACAGAAAAGCACTGCAGGAGCCATGGAGCAGTTCTTATCTCAATGAATCAATTGCCAAGAGGTAGACCTGCTAAGGGTGTATACTGGGGATAGTGGCATTTTAAAATCTATCTCCTTCATTGCTCAACACTGATAATTTCAGCAGGCTTGGGTAACAACCACCCCACCTCTTCTTGTCCCTGTAGCTATTACCCTTGTACAAGGTGCCAGAATCAATAGCTGGCAACATGTTGCCATATCCGAACACCGACGCAATGATACCAACTACACAAGGACAAGGCAGTTGGCTTGCTGAGTACTCACCGACACTTAAGAAAGACTAAAGGTATCTCCTGGTCCAATGCCGTCCAGAACGTGTTCTTCTCCCACGATACATCCTGTACTAAAGTCTAACCCTGGAAAGATCTCGGATGTATATACCGTAACTAAACCTCAATACTTAGGGGTCATAAATAATGTATCTAATGAAGATGACACCTGAAATATACAGCAATCCTCTTCAGCTCATATAGATCACAAGGACAGGTCAGGTTACCAGACTAAATATTGGGTAGCTATAGAGTGAATTGTTCACTAAGGAGTAGTTAAATCTTGTGTTTAGGGGAACAGGTATACTGTATATATGGCGTGCTTACCCCCAAAGGTTCTGCTGATTTTTTGGTCTCCTGACTTTGAATGTCAACAACCTTCCCAGCAAAGCCTAACCCTCTGACACACCAAGGCTGAAGGGTGAATATTTATTCTAGCAACACACAAAAAATCAGCAGCCAAAAGAAGGAAAGGCAATTAAAACATTTTAACAAGTATATAGAAACAGTTACAAAATAATGTGCGGCCCAATAAATAACAAGCAGACCAACAACTGACCCCTTGTCCTTATATTGTGGGAGGTCCTGATTTATGGGCAATGCAAGGATAATGGCTTGACAATCTCTGGTAAGCCCTCTCCCACTGGCCAATGTGTTGAGGCCCAAATCCTGTGTTGAAGGGCTCTAACATAAGTCCCTCTGAACCCAGGTATAGGTGCCTAAGTGGTGTCCCAAGTGAGCAATAAGTGGGGTGCAGTAGGATATGGCCAGTAGCCTTTCATTGACACATAGGATGATGACTTGTCTCATTCTGCTCTCCATCCAGGGCACAACGATGCCAGCTGCAGTGATGTCCTCCCAACAACAGGCAGTAACACCAGGTTTGATTGTGGTGTTCCCACAGCCCCGGAGATGTCAACAACTCAATCTCTCTGCATCCCCGACACTGCAATGAATTGTCCTTGCAAAACGGTGTATATTCGGCAACGTCCTCCGAATGACTGCCTTAAGCCCAGGAGTAGTCTTTCTTATCCTCCACTTCAGAACTCTAATATTACTGGGACCTGTAGTTCCAGAGCCAATCTGCAGCACAGGCCTAGTCTCCACGGGGACTACATCCCCCACAGGTCCTTGCTCCTGCCAGCACGTTTTGTCCTTTCCCAGGCTGCACAGCCACAGCATTACTGCTTCCTTTGTTTTCCCAGGTGGTGGGTGGGGCTTTCTTCTGGCTGCACACAGCTCTGCAGCACAGCCTTACCAGTGTTTTCTCTCCTCCTTTCCTCACTGTACTCCCCCACATACTGCTCACTGTCATATATTATCCTTCGCTGCCCCTTCCACACTCCTCTACTGCACATACTGCCCATAGTTACAACCTTTGCACTCTTTTCCTCCACATACTCTCTGCTATCATTCCCTTCTGTTCTCCTCCTTATCTGCACATACTGGCCACTGTTATACCCTCTGTACTCCTCCTTTTCCGCACATACTACCCGCTGTCATACCCCCTGTACTCCCCCTTATCTGCACATACTGCCCACTGTCATACCCTCTGTACTTCACCTTATCCGTACGTACTGCCTCGTCATACCCTCTGTACTCCTCCTTATCCACACATACTAGCTGCTGTCATCTCCTCTGTACTCCACCTTATCCGCACATACTGGCCACAGTCATACCTTCTGTACTACTCCTTATCCATACATCCTACCCGCTGTTATACTGTACACTCTGTACTCCTCCTTATCTGCACATACTGCCCACTGTCATTCCCTCTGTACTCCTTATCTGTACAAACTGCCCGCTGTCATACCCTCTATACTCCTCCTTATCTGTACATACTGCCTGCTGTTATACCCTCTGTACTCCTCCTTAACCGCACATACTGCCCGCTGTCATACCCTCTGTACTCCACCTTATCTGCACATAATTGCTGCTGTCATACCCTCTGTACACCTCCGTATTTGTATATACTGCCTGCTGTTATACCCTCTGTACTCCTCCTTATCCGCACATACTGCCCGCTGTCATTCCCCCTGTACTTCTCCTTATCTGCACATACTGCCTGCTGTCATACCCTCTGTACTCCTCATCTGCACATACTGCCCGCTGTCATACCCTCTGTACTCCTCATCTGCACATACTGCCCGCTGTCATACCCTCTGTATTCCTCCTTATCTGCATATACTGCCTGCTGTCATACCCTCTGTTCTCCTCCTTATCCACACATACTGCCCGCTGTCATACCCTCTGTACTCATCTGCACATACTGCCTTCTGTCATACCTTCTGTACTCCATTTTATCCACTCATACTGCCCGCATACCATACCCTCTGTACTCCTTATCCGCACATACTGCCCGCTGTCATAACCTCTATACTCCACCTTATTCCCACATACTGACCGCTGTCATACCCTCTGTACTCCTTTCCTGCCCATACTCTCTGCTATCATACTATCTGTACTCCTCCTTATCCACACATACTGCCCCGTCATACCCTCTGTACTCCTCCTTAACCACACATAATGCCTGCTGTTATACCCTCTGTACTCCTTATCAGCATATACTGCCTACTGTCATAACCTCTATATTCCACCTTATCCGCACATACTGCCCGCTGTCATACCCTCTGTACTCCTTTCCTGCCAATACGTTCTGCTATCATACCGTCTGTACTCCTCCTTATCCGCACATACTGCCCGGTCATATCCTCTGTACTCTGCCTTAACCACACATACTGCCTGCTGTTATAATCTCTGTACTCCACCTTATCCGTACGTTCTAGCTGCTGTCATCCCCTCTGTACTCCACCTTAACCTCACAAACTGCCCGCTGTCATACCTTCTGTACTCCTCCTTATCCATACACACTGCCTGCTGTCATACTGTACATGCTGTACTCCTCCTTATCTGCACATACTGCCCGCTGTCATACCCTCTGTACTCCTCATCTGCACATACTGCCCGCCGTCATACCCTCTGTATTCCTCCTTATCTGCACATACTGCCCGCCGTCATACCCTCTGTATTCCTCCTTATCTACACATACTGCCCGCCGTCATACCCTCTGTAATCCTCCTTATCTGTACATACTACCCACTGTCATACCCTCTGTACTCCTCCTTATCTGAATATACTGCCCTTTGTCATACCCTCTGTATTCCTCCTTATCTGCACATACTGCCCGCTGTCATACCCTCTGTATTCTTCCTTATCTGTACATACTGCCCGCTGTCATACCCTCTATATTCCTTATCTGTGCATATTGCCCGCTGTTATACCCTCAGTACTCCTCCTTATCCGCACATACTGCCCACTGTCATACCCTCTGT
Organism: Aquarana catesbeiana; assembly: GCF_042186555.1. Classification (NCBI taxonomy): domain Eukaryota; kingdom Metazoa; phylum Chordata; class Amphibia; order Anura; family Ranidae; genus Aquarana; species Aquarana catesbeiana. The sequence continues at coordinate 10,163,160 of NC_133326.1, read as the reverse complement.
ACACCTCCTTATACGCACATACTGCCCGCTGTCATACCCTCTGTACTCCTTATCCGCACATACTGCCCGCTGTCATACCCTCTGTACTCCTTATCCGCACATACTGTCCACTGTCATACCCTCTGTACTCATCTGTACATACTGCCCGCTGTCATACCCTCTGTAATCCTCATCTGCACATACTGCCTGCTGTCATACCATTTGTATTCTTCCTTAATTTCACATACTGCCCACTGTGATACCCTTTGTACTCCTCATCTGCACATACTGCCTGCTTTCATACTCTCTGTACTCCTCCATTTCCGCACATACTTCCCGCAGTCATACCCTCTATACTCATATTTCACCATTCCCACTTCACCACTGCACCTTACTCACCTCCATACCTACACACCTTCCAACTGGCTCTCACCAGCACATAACAGCATTTTACTTCCTACGGTGCTCGTTCATGCCAAACCCTCGCTCTCACCAATGTGCCCAAGCCCCCCCCCCCGCTCTTATTACCATGCCTGCCCATCCCGCCGTCCCCCTTTCTTACCTGAGACAGCAACATGACTCCACCATGACTGAGCCTGTGCACTCCTTTGTTTTCATCACCATGCATGACCCCCATCACCTCTCACTCTCACCACTGCCCTTGCCAACCCCTCTGCTGCCACCGCTGCACCTGCCACCACCTCAACCCCTCTGCTTACACCACCGCTATTCTAACTTCCCATCCCCACTACTGCTCAATCTACAACAGGCCCACTTTTTCAGTCAATTAAGAATCGAAAACAATCTTACTTTATTGGCGGGGAAATGTGACTGCTACATGCAGATTCTCATGGAAGTTTGGGGATCTCAAGTCAAGCAGAATGCTTAATCTGTTCTAAAATTTGTGCACAAGGATCAGATCCTCGAAGGTCTCAGGTGCATAGTAAAGATTACCTGTCGTCAGTACAAAGTTGACAACATCTCACAATGACAAAACATTGTTGTAGCAACAACTAAAATCAATTGTGTGAAGAAGGTCCAGTTACACCATGGTCAGTGAGAACTTAGGAAGAATCACTGGACTGTATCACGCTTTGTAATGTTAGACCTTGGCTAGAAGCTACAAAAATAGCTTAAGGATTATAGGATTAAGCAGCAGTATATGGACAGTAGAACATAGAACAAGGCAACAAGAGGATTGCATTATATAATATACATTTAGTTGACACTGCTTAAAAAAAAAAAAAAAAAAAAAAAAAAATCACTTTATTTTTTTTTTAAATAAATGCTTTATCTAGGGTCCATTCACACAGGGGCAACACGACTTCCAGCGCGACCTTGAGAGGCAACTTGGACTCAACTTGAGTATGAATCACAGCGCGACTTGGGGCAACTTACAAGCAACTTGAAGTTGCCTCCAGGACAGGGGACTTTGCCAGTGGCCAATCACATAATAATCAGCTCTCTGGGAGGGAGGGGTTTGCCTAGAAAACTATTTTTACTTCCTGGAAAGTTGCATCAGTTAAGACAGGGGATCCGACTTGGAGGCAACTTCAATTGAAATCAATGGGTACAAGTCGCCTAGAAGTCGGATTGAAGTAGTACAGGAACCTTTTCTGAAGTCGGAGCGACTGCAGTAGTGTGCATTAAGACAGATCCATTCACTTACATTGATTTTTTTCATCTAGCGCGACTTAAAGGCGACTTGGGGCGACTTGAAGTCGGATCCAAAGTTGCCCCTGTGTGAATGGACCCTAAGAGTCGGTTCACACAGGGGCAGCACGACTTGCAGCGCGACTCTGTAAGGCGACCTGCACACAACTTCAGCAGTGGCTTGCAAAATGACTTCTGTATAGAAGTCAATGCAAGTCGTCCTGAAGTAGTACAGGAACCTTTTTCTAAGTCGGAGCGACTTGAGTCGTTCCTGTTAGAACAGTTCCATAGTACAGAACGGAACGCGACTTGTCAGGCAGTTAAGTTGCCTGACAAGTTGCCCCTGTGTGAACCGAGTCTTAGGAAGATAACAGAATTAAGAACTGTACGTAAATGATAAAATGTATCACCTGACAGTCAGGAGGGGTAGATGGGGAAGTGCCAGGGAGGCCGATCCAGGACTGGAGCATCCCAATAAGTACGCTCCATTGAGTGACATTGGTGAAACCAGTCAGGGACCAGCACTGCTGGAGCTGAGGGACTCTCCTAGCTGCCGAGGGAAGAACTCCTCCAGTGAGAGTGGGGGGGCAGCAAAGGGAAAGGAAAGACAGATTCTGGTGGTAGGGGACTCAATTCTTAGAAGGACAGAGAGGGCAATCTGTAACCAAGACCTGAAGCGCCGAACAGTATGTTGTCTACCGGGCGCTCGGGTTCGGCACATCACGGATCTTGTGGACAGATTACTAGGAGGGGCTGGGGAAGACCCGGCTGTCATGGTGCACGTTGGCACCAATGACAAAGTCAGAGGCAGATGGAGTGTCCTAAAGAACGATTTTAGGGACTTAGGAGCTAAATTGAGGAAAAGGACCTCCAAGGCAGTATTCTCAGGAATACTACCGGTACATCGAGCCACACCAGAAAGGCAGAGGGAGATTAGGGAAGTAAACAAGTGGCTGAAGAGCTGGTGTAGTAAGGAGGGGTTTGGGCTCCTGGAGGACTGGGCCGACTTCTCAGTCGGTAACCGGTACTATAGAAGTGACGGACTGCACCCAAATGAGGAGGGTGCAGATCTGCTGGGAATGAAGATGGCCAAAAAGTTAGAGGGGTTTTTAAACTAGGCGATGGGGGGGGGGGGGGGGGGGACAGAGATAGCCAGCGCGGAAGATATTCCAGAGGGTAGTATTGGGGGCTTTAGTGGTAGGTTAACCAAAGCACAAAAACACAAGGCGTGTATAGTAGCAAGTCCTAGTTGCAATCTCAAAACACCCAATACGAGGACAATATGCGACCGGTCTAAACTATGTGGCATGTTTACCAATGCCAGGAGCATGGCGGACAAGATGGGTGAACTAGGGATACTGTTGTACAAGGAGGATTTGGATTTTGTGGGAATTTCAGAGACCTGGTTCAACAGCTCTCATGATTGGCTGGCAAACATTCAAGGGTATACCCTATACCGCAAGGATAGAGAGGGTAAAAAAGGGGGAGGGGTATGCCTATATATCAAGAATAATATACAAGTGAATGTGAGAGATGACATCACTGAGGGAACTAGAGAGGAGGTGGAATCCTTATAGGTAGAGCTCCAAAGGGATGAAGCTAAGGGGAAAATAATACTGGGAGTATGCTATAGGCCCCCTAACCTGAGGGAGGAAGTGGAGACGGATCTCCTATCACAAATTGGATTAGCAGCAAGGATGGGAAGTGTTATCATAATGGGGGATTTTAATTATCCAGACATAGACTGGGCGGAGGGAACCGCGCATTCATTTAAGGCTCGCCAGTTCCTTAATGTCTTGCAGGACAATTTTATGGGTCAGATGGTAGACGCACCGACTAGAAATAAAACATTACTGGATCTACTGATTACCAACAATACAGACCTGATCACGGATGTGGAAATACGGGGCAATTTAGGTAACAGCGATCACAGGTCAATTAGTTTCAGTATAAATCACACAAATAGGAAACATAAAGGGAATACAAAGACACTGAATTTCAAAAGAGCCAACTTCCCTAAACTACAAACCTTGCTAAAAGGCATAAATCGGGATAAAATATTAGGAACAAAGAATACGGAGGAGAGATGGGTTTACTTTAAGAGCATATTAAATAAGGGCATTAGCCAATGTATCCCATTGGGTAATAAATTTAAAAGAGCGAAAAAAAATCCTGGATGGCTTAACTCCAATGTAAAAATGCATATAAAAGCAAAGGAGAAGGCCTTCAAAAAATACAAGGTTGAGGGATCATCCTCAGCATTCAGACTTTATAAAGAATGCAACAAGAAATGTAAGGGTGCAATTAGGACGGCTAAGATAGAACATGAAAGACACATAGCGGAGGAGAGCAAAAAAAAACCCCAAGAAATTCTTTAAGTATGTAAACAGTAAAAAAGGGAGGACAGACCATATTGGCCCCATAAAGAATGAGGAAGGATATCTGGTTACAAAGGATGGGGAGATGGCAAAGGTATTGAATTTATTCTTCTCCTCAGTCTTCACGAGTGAATCGGGGGGCTTCAGTAACCAAAACTGCAGTGTTTATCCTCATGACACAACATAGGAAGCACCTCCATGGTTAACAGAGGACAGAATTAAAATTATACTTGAGAAACTTAACATTAATAAATCACCGGGACCAGATGGCTTGCATTCGAGGGTACTTAGGGAACTCAGTCAAGTGATTGCCAGACCGTTGTTCCTAATTTTTACAGAAAGCCTACTGACTGGAATGGTACCAGCTGATTGGAGAAAAGCCAATGTAGCACCAATATTTAAAAAGGGCCCAAAATACATCCCTGGGAATTACAGACCAGTTAGCCTAACATCAATAGTATGTAAACTCTTGGAGGGGATGATAAGGGACTATATACAAGATTTTAGTAATAAGAATGGTATCATTAGCAGTAATCAGCATGGATTCATGAAGAATCGTTCTTGCCAAACCAATCTATTAACCTTCTATGAGGAGGTGAGTTGCCATCTAGATAAAGGAAGGCCCGTAGACGTGGTGTATCTGGATTTTGGAAAAGCATTTGACACAGTTCTCCATAAACGTTTACTGTACAAAATAAGGTCCATTGGCATGGACCATAGGGTGAGTACATGGATTGAAAACTGGCTACAAGGGCGAGTTCAGAGGGTGGTGATAAATGGGGAGTACTCAGAATGGTCAGGGGTGGGTAGTGGGGTTCCCCAGGGTTCTGTGCTGGGACCAATCCTATTTAATTTGTTCATAAATGATCTGGAGGATGGGATAAACAGTTCAATTTCTGTATTTGCAGACGATACTAAGCTAAGCAGGGCAATAACTTCTCCGCAGGATGTGGAAACCTTGCAAAAAGACCTGAACAAATTAATGGGGTGGGCGACTACATGGCAAATGAGGTTCAATGTAGAAAAATGTAAAATAATGCATTTGGGTGGCAAAAATATGAATGCAATCTATACACTGGGGGGAGAACCTCTGGGGGAATCTAGGATGGAAAAGGACCTGGGGGTCCTAGTAGATGATAGGCTCAGCAATGGCATGCAATGCCAAGCTGCTGCTAACAAAGCAAACAGAATATTGGCATTAAAAGGGGGATCAACTCCAGAGATAAAACGATAATTCTCCCGCTCTACAAGACTCTGGTCCGGCCGCACCTGGAGTATGCTGTCCAGTTCTGGGCACCAGTCCTCAGGAAGGATGTACTGGAAATGGAGCGAGTACAAAGAAGGGCAACAAAGCTAATAAAGGGTCTGGAGGATCTAAGTTATGCGGAAAGGTTGCGAGCACTGAACTTATTCTCTCTGGAGAAGAGACGCTTGAGAGGGGATATGATTTCAATTTACAAATACCGTACTGGTGACCCCACAATAGGGAGAAAACTTTTTCGCAGAAGAGAGTTTAATAAGACTCGTGGCCACTCATTACAATTAGAAGAAAAGAGGTTTAACCTTAAACTACGTAGAGGGTTCTTTACTGTAAGAGCCGCAAGGATGTGGAATTCCCTTCCACAGGCGGTGGTCTCAGCGGGGAGCATTGATAGCTTCAAGAAACTATTAGATAATCACCTGAATCACCACAACATACAGGGATATACAATGTAATACTGACACATAATCACACACATAGGTTGGACTTGATGGACTTGTGTCTTTTTTCAACCTCACCTACTATGTAACTATGTAACCTTCCTAGAATAGGTTGCAAGAGAGGTTCAGGAAAATTGAGCTCTTTGGTTCCTCTGTAAGCATTGGAACAGTGTTTGATTTTTTAAATTGCTTGTCGCAGATCTGCAGAAGGTATAAATAGGCAGCTGGGCTCAGTGAAGTTTCTGGCCATATTTACAAAGTCCTGTGCCAAATTCATGAAAGCCTTGCAACAGTTCCGTCTTGGTTTCCGAACTGTAAAAACACAGGGTCTCTTCATCTCTTACTGAAGGAGCTAAGCTCCAGTATCTTTTTTGCAGCTTAAGACATTCTTTGTAAAGTGGCCATGCAGGTCTCTTTATTCACCATACACTATATTGCCAAAAGTATTGGGACGCCTGCCTTTACACGCACATGAACTTTAACGGCATCCCAGTTTTAGCCCGTAGGGTTCAATATTGAGTTGGCTCCACCCTTCTGCGCTTCTAGAAGAATGGTCAAACATTCCCGTGGACAGCCTTCCCAGAAGAGTTGCAGCTGTTATAGCTGCAAAGGGTGGGGGGATGGACGAACTCGAGGAAAAGACATCTGTGTTCCTGATTAGCAGTCAATGGAAGAAATCACGCACAGGCACATGATTTTGCATTTAAGGGCTGCCCTGCTGCAGTATATGTACGTGAGGGGGCCCTTAAGTGGTTAAATTGTCATACAAATATATATTTGAAATCAAATCTTTATTTTTTTTTGGCAATAAAATGGTGCGGGCGGATTTCTGCCAGTCACAGGCCGTGCCACACCCCCTCCAACCTGTGTCTTAGAATAGGAGGGAGGTGAAGCCTCCATCAATCAAGCTGTAATATCCCATCTCATTGTGTTTAGCTGGTTAGTGAGCATGGAGGAGGAGGGAGGGCATGGGCTGTCATTTACCACTGTGTAGAAGCCCACATGTGTGACTCTATAGTCACATGAGCTGCTCAGATGTGATAGGGAGGAAGAACTAAGCAAAGAAACTCGCTGCACAATCCCTAGCTGCATTGAGGACATGGACAGAAGGGGAGGATAGAGAGCAGCAGGTTCAAAAAGGTTTTTTTTTTCTTTTTTGCAGAATACAGAAAACAAATCCCATAGTGACTGAGTACGAACAGTGTGTAATACACCATTTATTGATCATTTTTGTATGATGTGCGTTTAGTTACACTTTAACCCCTTGGCGCCAGCCACGTGCAAATATGCGGCCTCTTGGGCGGTGGGCCTTAGCGCCAAGTGGCCGCACATTTGCAAAGATTAGTGTAAATACAGCTGTGCCAGGAGCATGGGCCCTGGATGCTCCCGGTGGCTAACAGAATGCTTTCCGATCATGTGATCACCGTGACAGCCAATCATGGCAGTCACATGATCCTAAACCCCCTTAAAAGGGCCAGGAGTCGCCGGCTCCAAGGGGTTAAGCAATACTTGAAGCCGACACAGAGTCAGGCTAATATTCATTACCTGCTGTGACGTCCCAGAGCAATAGCCTTGAGGGGAGCGATACACCCTGCCAAACAATAGCAATCAGACATTATACGGCAGCCCGCAGTACACTGCGGCCGAAAGCAGAAACCTCGGCTGCTCGAACATTCACTTGAGGCCTGAATGACCAATTGACAGACCCAATTGGCAATGGAAGCTGCCTGCCCCTTCTTGGGTCCTTTTGGTAAAACAACCAAAACAAAAAAGAGAGTCTGATCTTCGAGTCGCCGCAGATCTAGACAAATAAACCTGGACTGCCCGGACAACGCCCAAAGAATGCAGTCATCTCTCTTCCGCCGAACAATTTAAATGAAAGGCCGACACCACTTTTGGCAAAAAGGATGGAACAGTTTGTAACACAACTCTGTCATGGTGAAGGATCAAGTATGGTTCCCTGCATGATCAACTCCGACACCCTTCAGGCTGAGGTAATAGCCATCAGGAAGGCTAGCTTGTGTGACAGCAAGTCTAATGGAATTTCCTTACTAGGTTCAAATGGTTGTTTCTGTAACACAGACAGCACCAGTTTCAAGTCCCAAGGACACACAGTTGACCTAATGGGGTGAAGCAAGCAAGTTGCCCCTTGCATAAAGGTTCGGATCAGTGAATGGGAGGCTAAAGGCCTTTGGAAAAATATTGATAGGGCCGAACCTTGACCTCTGATTGTACTCAAAGCCAATTTGATTTCCACAGCTGACTGTAGAAAAGAGAGAACTCTCCCAATCACATTTCCAAGGATACCATTTTCTGGCTTCCACCAAGCAACATAAAAGTCTTCCAGACCTTATGATAAATCTTCCTAGTGACACCTTTTGTAGCATTCACTAGAGTAAACACCACTGGTTTCGAGATGCCACAGTCCTTTAACACCCTGGCTTCAATAGCCATGTCATCAAATTTAGAGACTGTAAATTGGGGTGGAATATAGGACCTTGAGACAGTAGATCGGGGCGCCCATGGCCCGTCTATTGTCAGTCTCACAATCTCCGGGAACCAGGGCCTTCTGGGCCAGGCTGGTGCCATCAGAATGACTGGAACCCCCTCTCTCTGAATCCTGCGCAACAAATGTGGAAGGAGAGGGATCAGAGGGAAAGCATAAACCAGGGAGTACTGGCTCCATGGAACTATCAGAGCATATGATTGCCAGAGGATCTCTCGTTCGAGACACAAACTACTGTAGCTTGTTGTTGAACCTGGATGCCAGTAGGTCGACCACTGGCCATCCCCAAAGTTGGCTAATTTCCTGGAACACCTTTGGGTGTTGGGACCACTCCCCCGGGCAGATCTGCTGGCGGCTGAAATAATCTGCCTTTCAGTTCTCTACTCCCGGGATATGGACTGCCGATATAATTGGCACATGTCCCTCTGCCCAGGCTAGTATGTAGTTCACCTGTAGTTCAGCTGAACAACTCCTGGTACCGCCTTGGTGGTTTATATAGGCCACTGCCGTGGCATTGTTGGACTGAACACTGATGGGGCAGTCCTGAAGCTCCACCGTCCAGAACCATAGGGCCAGATGTACTGCCCGTAATTCTAGGACGTTGATGGGCAGGGTCTGCTCTGTCCCTGACCATTTCCCCCGAACTGTGAGCCCGTCTAGGGTCGCTCCCCAGCCTGAGAGACTGGCATCTGTAGTCAGTACTCTCCAAGTTACTGGGAGAAAGGATTTTCCCTTTTGCAGGTTCTGATCCTGCAAACACCAGTTTAGGCGTAAGCATGCCTGAGGAGATAAGCACATTGGATAATCCAGGGCTTTTCTTACTCTGTTCCAAGCCAACAAGATGTCTTTTTGTAAGGGCCTGGAATGGAACTGGGCATAGGGCACTGCCTCGAAGGAGGTTACCATCCTCCCTAGAAGACTCATACAGAGCCGAATGGAGGGTTGTCTGGTGCCCCCTATCTGACGCACCTGATCCTTCAGGGCACAGATCCTTACGGGTGGCAAGAATACTCTCGTTTGGACCGTGTTTAGGATCAGACCTAAATACTTTAGACTTTGAGCTGGTCTCAAGGCTGACTTTTCGGTATTTATGATCCAGCCTCAGCTTTTCAAATACAGCACTGTGTATATTATGCTCTGTTCTAGAGCCTGTATTGGGTGATTTCTGAGCAGGAGGTCGTCCAGATACCCGAGCACCAGGATCCCATGGGCCCTTAAAAGACCCAGTACTGGTGCTAGGACCTTTGTGAACACCCGGGGAGCTATAGCAAGCCCGAAGGGTAGAGCCACAAACTGAAAATGAAATTCCTTTACTGCAAAATGTAGGAACCTCTGATGAGACTGAAAGATAGGTACGTGTAAATACGGGTCTTTTATATCGATGAAGGCTAGAAAGTCTCCGCTCTGGAGTGAGGTTACTACTGAGTGGACAGACTCCATCCGAAAGGACTGTATCAATAGATAGTTGTTCAGGGACCTTAGGTCCAAAATGGGCCTTGTGTCCCCGTTTGGTTTCTGAACTGTAAACAGGTGCCCCTTTCGTATACAGGAACCTCTACAATCACTCCTTGATGCACTAGATAATGTAGTGCCTGAAGCAATAAGTTTCTTTTTGAAGGATCCGAGGGACACTGGATCTTAGAAACCTGAGGGGGAACCCCCCACAACTCCAGCTTGTAACCGCGAGATATAATTGAGGTGACACACTCGTCCTGAATTGTTGTTTTCCAAATGTCCGCAAAGTGCAGCAGCCTTCCCCCCACCCGATAGAGTGGAGGTGTCCCCTCAAAAGGAGAGCTTAGTGTTGGTTTTAGAAGAATTTTGGATCCAGGGCCTTTTCTGGCTCTGGCCTTGCGGCTTGCTCCTGGCCCTAGCGCCCTGTTGACGGAGGAAGCGCCCTGATGCTGAGACATTTGAGGAAGCAGTCCCTGGGTTTTTAAACGAGGGACGTCTGGTGCTTTTCTTCAAAGGAAGTAGAGAACTCTTGCCTCTGGAAATCTTTTGGATATATTTGTCCAAGTGATCACTGAATAAACGTTCCCCATGAAAACGGGAAACCTGCCAATAACTTTTTACAAGGAAGCTCGGCTGACCAGTTTTTAGGCCATAAAAGTCTGCGCATATGTACAGACAAGAGAGCCAGAGAAGAAACCTGCTGTATTGAATCCTTTAAAGCATCAACAGCAAAACAGCGCTTGAGGAATATCTGTCTTGCTTTCAGGCAGATCATCCTCCTGGTTAGGCCTATCAGGCCATTTGACCTGATCCTTTACGGACTGGCAAATACCAATTGCTGCAACAGCTGGGTGAATAGCTGAACTGGCCAAAGAAAAGGAGGCTTTTAATGATAATTCCAATTTCCCGTCAACAGGGTCTTTCAAGCCCTGCACGTTATCTACCAACAAGTTCTTGTTTAAGGAAGAGACTGCTGCATCTACGGCTGGCATGCTCCATTTGTTAACAAACTTTTCATCCATGGGATATAAAAGGTAAAACCTCTTAGGAGGAACAAAAGTCCTGTCAGGATGTTCCCAATCAGTATACATCGCCTGTTCCAACAGGAGGTGTAGAGGGAAAGTCTGTGCGACCTGAAGAGGCCTCAGGGATCCCAAAGAGGACCAGGGGGACTGCAAGAGGCAACTTAAAGGCAGAACGAACCATTTCGGTCAGAGTCAGGATCAAAAGCCTCTGTGACAGAGGCAGATTGTTGTCCAGACTGCTCAGAAGCAGACTCATCTGCCGGGCACTCCACCGAATCCTGAGCTTTAAGCTCTTCCCCATCCTCAACCCATTCCTGCTCCAAACTAGGGGGCTCCGGAGAGGGGGATCTATCACGCTTCCTGCCACCCTGCAGGATGGAGGCAATCCTATGCTCTAACCCGGATAGGGCTGAGGACAGATCATCCTTAGTGATAAAGGGTGAAGCAGCAGCGTTGACTGTAGGCACAATACCAGATAGGTATCAGCAGCGGCTCAGATTGCCCAGAAGCCTCTGGTCCTTCAACACTACGGATATGACTAGGTTCATCAGGAACTACTGACGACATAGGTGTGCCCTTCCCTGTGGTGTTAGTCCCACTCCTCTTTTTGGAAGACATTTACCAGCTACAATCAAAGAGTACTTGGGTGTAGTATTAAAACACCTCAGAAGGGAGACCCTTTAATAGGGCTCACCAAGCCCCTATGCAACAATCCTGCTAAGCACCTTTAGCCTGCCAAGCAACACCTGGTGACTCACGTGACCCGGGTAAGGAAAAACGAACCAACGCAAGTGTCTGTTCAGAGCCTGCTCTGTGTCCCACAGCTGCCTTCTGGGAAGCACCACATGCTTGGCCTACACAGCTTAAATAAGTTGGGTGTATGCCGGAACGTTCTGTGCGGTCCTGGCGAACGGGCATGAGTGTATTCGTGTATGATGCAAATCTTCGTGCGCCCAGATAAAGGCTACGGCGCATGTGCAGCGAAGCCGCGTGCGTCATGGCCGCCAAACTGCTGAGCCCAGCTGCGCTCTTGCGAAGGCATATACACCATGGCAAACCAAGGCGAAATGGCGCACCGTCGTGTTCCATCATGCAGGTAAAAAACAGCCAGACAAGCAAAAAAAAAAAAAAAAAAAAAAAAAAGGTACACTTTGCAAACACCCACAGCTAGCCCAGACCTCCCCCGTATGGTCACCGCACACAAGTTTCCAGCTTTTAGCTAGCTTGACTGATTGTTACAATCACTGGGACACCCCACAATAATAAAATAAAGGGGTTTCACTTACGCGTCCAGGCGCAGGGCCACTTAGGAACTAAGGGCCCAATCTTCACCCTTTGCGGCGGGTTACTATCAGTTGGACCTTCAAGGACTGGGTACCCTTTTCATGTTTAGGGTCCACTCCCTTGGACCTTTTTTATGTTTAGGGTCCACTCCCTTGGACCTGTACAGCACCCTGCAGAAAATGCTGTAGTGTCCAGGATTTCCACTCCGCAGGGTCCAGCGCCCGTAGGTCATATTACAGGCAAAACCTCGCAGGATCTGATCTTGAGTCTTCTTTGCGGGGCTCGGGTACCATGCCATCCACCTTGCAGACACTGGTAAAAAAAAAAAAAAAAACTAAAGTACTTCCTGTATGGGAGGGGTTATATAGGGGATCACTTCCTGTCTGAAGACCTTTGGTCTACCAGTGTCCATTCACCTTATGATGAAGTATAACCCAGCAGGTAATGAATATTAGCCTGACTCTGTGTCCCATGATGTATGAAAAAGAAAGCTTCATTAACCACTTGCCGACCAGCCGCCATCGTTATACAGCGGCAGGTCGGCTCTTCTGTGCTAATCGCCATACCTGTACGGCGGCTCGATGTCCACCGGCGACCCCCGATCGCCTAGTACAGAGGCAAAATGGGGATCTGCCAGTGTAAACAAGCAGATCCCTGTTCTGACAGGGGAAATGTCAGATCTTCTGTTCCCAGTGATCACTGTCATGTCCCTGGCAGCCCATCCCCCCCTACAGTTAGAACACACTGAGGGAACACAGGTAACCCCTTCCCTGCCAGTGTCATTTTTACATTGATCAGTGCATTTTTTATAGCACTGATCAATGTAATAATGTCACTGGTCCCCAAAAAAGTGTCATTTGGGGTCAGATTTGTCCGCCGCAATCCCCTTAAAAGTTGCAGATTGCCGCCATTACCAGTACTAAAAAAATAAAAGTTAATAAATTTATCTCATAGTTTGTCTATCTCATAGTTTTGCGCAAACCAAAAAATTTACGCTTATTGCGATTTTTTTTCAACCAAAAATATGCAGCAGAATACATAGACCTAAACTGAGGAAGAAATGTTTTCTTTTTTTGGGGGGGGGGGGGGTATTTATTATAGCAAATAGTTTAAAATATTGCTGTTTTTTTCAAAAGTGTCGCTTTTTTTTGTTTATAGCGCAACAAAAAAAAAAAAAAAAAAAAAAAAAAAAAAAAAAAAAAAAGAAAGCTCTATTTGTGGGGGGGAAAAAAAAAAAAAAAAAAAAAAAGACGTCGGTTTTGTTGGGTACATCATTGCACGATCGCGCAATTGTCAGTTAAAGTATGCGGTACATACTAGCTCATTATGCCTTTGCCTTACGGGTTTTTTATTTTTTTTTATTTTGCGGGTATACAACCGCTTTCAATTCTTCAAACTGGAGTTAAAGGCTGCTGTAAAAGCTCTATTAAAACTGTCTGCTGTTCACACTGCTCTGATACAGGCTAAAGCCCGTGTGCGCAAGGCCTCAAAATATAACTCCAGTTTGGGGGGGGGCCCTCCAGGTTATTCAACTACTGGACACTGCAAGACTTTTTTTTTGCAGTTTTGTCTCATGTCCTTTCTCAGAATGCTTGGTAGATGAAAAGAAGTCTTACATTGTATTTTATTTTTAGATATATTTTTTTCTTTTTCACAAATATTCAATACAAGGTGCATTCATGACAGTTTGCACATCCAGCTGGGTAATCTTAAAAAAAGGAGTACACAGCGCTGCTTTCATGCTTTGTATAACTTGCTTTAGCAGTCTGTGTCATCCTAAGTTTGCCACCTGCTGGCTGCAAACGGTACACATTTAAGAAATTTCATAATTACACAAAAATAATAAAAATCTTTGACTTTGTTTTTTTTTTATACCACTAAACATTAAAAAATAAAATACAAAATGATCTACAGAATTCCAGACTAGCACTGTGAATCTCCTGAGGGGAAGAGCAGAGTGATTGCTTGGGCAGATAATGAAGCTGTACTGCTCAGAAATATATTTTTACTGTAAGTTTAGCCATCTGCCTTTAGTTTCACCTTCTACTGCAGTGTAGTAATATTTTAACATTGTCATTTTTATATTAGAAGGTAGAGCTGCACGATTCTGGGAAAAATTAGAATCGTGATTTTTTTTTTTTTTTGGATGGAATAAAGATCACGATTCTCTCGGCGTAACATCTTTCCCATTATACAAAAAAAAGTTGGGCTAACTTTATGGTTTAGTTTTTTTTTTTAATTCATTAAAGTGTATTTAAAAAAAAAAAAAAAAAAATTGCATTTGAAAGACTGCTGCACAAATACAGTGCGACATAATAACAACCATTTTATTCTCCAGGGTCTCTGCTAAAAAAAAAAATATATATATATAATGTTTGGGGGTTTCAAGTAATTTTCTAGCAAAATATAATGATTTTAACTTGAAACCAACAAGCGTCAGGAAAAGGTTTAGTCTAAGTGGTTAAACTTCCCTCATTTATAGACCGAAGTTCATCCCTTTGATCTAAAGAAGAAGTTACAATGTTTATAGTTAGGCTCAGCAGCTGAGGAATGTTGTGAAACTTGGCAGACTGCCTGTTTTTTTTTTTTTTTTTTTGACAGCTGTCGGCTTGAGCAGAGAACTCTGCATAGAATCGGGAAAATGCTTTAAGATCGCGAGGGGGGAAAGAATCGTGATCTCGATTCTTAGCAATTAATCATGCAGCTCTATTAGAAGGTAATGGCAAGCAGTAAAAACACAGGGTCTATACCTTTGTTGCAGCTTAAGGTCTTTGTACCACCTATGGCTACGTAGGTCTCTCTATACACCAAACAGAATTGGGCATATCCCTTGTGGTTGCAATGCGTGCACTGACCAGACAGATCCAATTGTGGATGGCAGAACAGTGGCAGATATTGTCCTGTAAAAACCAATTCCATATTTTCAGGAATGCTTATAAATAAAAAAAAAAAAAACCCTCTGCTCTCAGGTTATGCAAGCAAACAAGCCACCAGCACTAAAAGTTCATGAAACCAAACTTACAGTGTACATATAAGAAAAGTGCAGCGCTATAAATCAATAAAAAAATTGTCAGTATCAAAACATTAAAAAAGAAAGTGTCCAAATATGCCAAATTAGTCAACATAAAGGGAGTCACAATATGCTTTATGTGGAGGACAAGCAGATAGTAACCGATATGTTGGTGGCGCTTTATGTATAGCCTTAGTGCATGAAGGATGTTCCTTAGCATGTTTAATTCACCCCCCCCCCGACGTCATCTGTGACGAAACACATAGGGTCTACGAGAGTGACATCATCACGCAAGCGATGTAAAAATCAAAAGCCAGGTCCATACTTTTAGCTCATTGGAATGCAAAGTTACGATCCATGCCTTGATGCCCATCGGCGGTGTATTTGCTGTGAGCGCTTTACATTCCTTAACCCCTTTGCGCCTAATGGTAAAACAAATCTAAATGCCCAAGCGCAATTTTGCAACTTTGACATGTGTTTGTAAAACCGCACACATCATCACAACTACTTTGCATCCAGGTGTTTTTTTTCAGGACAAATTAGGCTTTCATTTGGTGGTAAATGGTTACCGCTATATCCTGATTTTTTTTTTATTATTATCAAAGAAAAACTGGTCCAAAACAGTACAAAAAAAAAAAAAAACTTTAAAATTTTGCTGTATATTTCTTGTTACTACCATAACCTACCACCAAAGAGCAACCCAAAATAAACTCTCCCACTCCTGACGATCACAGCGATACCATATATGTGTATATTAGTTGTTTGTACACGTAGCACATCCCATAAACAATGGTGCGCTTTTCTTTTTTTTTGTCCTACCTAAAACACGACACGAATTTAAGAAAAAAAAAAAAAAACACACATCCTGCCCAAAATATACAGATCCTGACCTTTGGCCCTTACTTGACCCAACCACTAACCTGGACACTGACCTAGATGAAGGTTTTATTTCTCTCTGCGGGGAGAGATACAATGTATCTTTCTCCTCCATTCACAGAGAGAGAGAGACACAGGGGCGGGCTTCAGTGACTGATCACTGTGTTACCAATCAGAGGCTACCACAGCAATCAGGTGATGGGGGGGGGATCCACCTCCGTGAGGCTGCATATATGTGTTACGCTGGTGTGAAGTGGTAAATAAAGCAAACCTAGCAGTTTTACACTATGGGACACTGAGAATTGTGGCTGCACATACTTTACTGGCTTTGCAGTGGATACATCTGCTGGAAGGGAGGCTTTAACCCCTCATGTGCTAAATGACCATCTGTAACTACAATGGTCATTGGGATCGGGTAAGGAGCTGGAGTTCTTTTGTGCACCCAATCCAATCTGTTGCAATCACAGATGTTTTTCAAGCACTTGGGTGCCTTCTTCCTAACTTTCTAAAAAGTTAATTTTACTTATATTTATGGATCTTTTGGGATCACTTAATGTGGACAGTTAGGCCTCTTTTACACCAACGGTCCGCCTGTCTGTTTTTCAGGCGGACCCGATCGGCCACTCATTGTGCCGCTGAAACCTGCCAGCATCCAATCCGGTCCGCTATAAACAGATGGATAGGGAAACGTTTTCCATCTGTCCGGCGGATCCAATGGAAACAGACAGCCAATTGCCCCATAGAGAAGAGAGTGCTGTGTCCGCTCTGCATAGCGGAGGAGACACGGACCTGTCATCCACCTGCTCAGCGGGGATAAGCAGAGAGATCCCAGGTGGATCCGATTCGATGGATTCCGCCTCGTGTGAAAGGGGCCTTAGAGGATTCATTTTGCATATTTGGGACACTTTAATGTTTAATACGCACATCATTTTATATTGCTTTTTATAGCGCTACAT
Organism: Aquarana catesbeiana; assembly: GCF_042186555.1. Lineage (NCBI taxonomy): Eukaryota > Metazoa > Chordata > Amphibia > Anura > Ranidae > Aquarana > Aquarana catesbeiana. Next base: position 10,146,337 of record NC_133326.1, on the reverse strand, counting down.
TCTTGTATACTGTATTTCCAATAATGTCTTTCTAGACATGTATGAATGCTGTTAAATTTAAAATGGATAAATATTCAGCAAAATAAACAGTGCAGAGGAGAAAGTGTAGAATCATTTTTTCTTTAAATATATTTAAAAAAAAAAAAAAAAAAAAAAAAAGGAGTTGATCTTTATTTCCAGAAGCCGGATAGTTTTACGTTGGCCGAGTAAAACCTGTATGCAAAATACCTTGTGTCTATATACAAAAGTCTGTATTAATATTAAGAGGGAGAAAAAATAAAATAAAAAATTCCAGCCAGTATTTAATCACTTGATTCCCTTGCGCTGAAAATGTCCATTTGCTCAGCGGGTTGTTGTAAATCAATTTGAAGGACACTGCACCAAGAAACAAAAAAATAAAACACACACCAAAGGTAAAAAAAAAAAAAAAAAAAAAAGAGCCACCCAAAGGAAAGGTTAAAATCTTCATTAATACACTGAAAATATGACATAACTCATGCTTTTTTTTTCCTTTAAAATCAAAAATACAAAAATTAAATGTTTTCCTAAAAACTTACTAAAAAAACTCCTTACTTTAAGGAGTACCTTGAAAATGAAACCATGTGTAAATTTATACAATAAATGGCATTACAGTTAAACAGGTAATATACAATAGGAACAAAAAAAGGATGAACAGCCTCCTCTGTAGAGCTTTTTTTTTTTTTTTTTTTTTTTGATTTAATTTCCAATACTGTACTCTCTGAAACAAGCTTACAAAATACAAACCTCTTTAAAAAATAAAAGGAAAAAAGTGCCATCTCTTTTGTCTTCGGACTCAGACATACACAAGACTTCTAATCACTTGGTGACAAGAGGCTGACCCTTTGCTGACAAATAACCTAATTTGTGACACATAATAAAAAAAAAAATAAAGAAAAAAAAAAAAAAAAAATCAATGAAACTGTTCACAAAGGGTTAGGCCTTGTTCACAGGGGGCGTACTACAGCGTACAACCATGCAAGGCCCGTGCCTGTCAAGCAAGGGGGTGCACAGGTGTTTCTTGCATCCCAATGCAGATAGTCTCATTCATGTCAATGGGGACACAGCGGCTGCTCCGACTTGGACAACCCTGTGGCTGTAAGGCCCCCCACGAATGCAGTCAGTGTGCATTTTAGGGCCATGCACCTGCATTGCTGTCAGACTGGGAGCAACGGCTGTGATCGTGCGGCCACGGAGTCCCCATCTGATGCAGGCAGTCTCATTCATGTCAACTGGGGACGCAGTTGCTGCTCCCAATTTGACAGCCATGTCAAATTGGCCCGCGAATGCAGTCAGTGTGCATTCAGGTCTGTGCACATGTAATACTGTCAAATTGGGAGCAACAGCCATTATCCATGTAGCTGCTGTTCCATCCAATGCAGACAGTCACATTCATGACAACTGGAACGCATCGGCTGCACAGACAAGACAGCTGCCATTCCCATTTTGACAGCCGCGTGGCTGCACGGCCCTCCGGATTCAATCAGTGTGCGTTCAGGGCCATGCACCTGCATTGCTGTCGAACTGGGAGCAGCGGCTGTGACCATGCAGCCACGGAGTCCCCTCTGATGCAGGCAGTCTCATTCATGTCAACTGGGACACAGCGGCTGCAAAGGACACAACCGCTGCTCCCACAATTTGACAGCTGTGTGGCTGCAAGGCCCCCCGAATGCAGTCAGTGTGCATTCAGGGCCGTGCACCCACATTGCTGTCAAATTGGGAGTAGTGGCTGTGACCGCATGGCCACGGAGTCCCATCTGATACAGGCAGTCTCATGTCACCTGGGACACAGTGGCTGCTCCCAAAGTGATAGCCATGTGGCTGCATGGCCCCAAAGGCAGTCGGTGTGCGTTCGGGGGCCATGCACCAACATGGCTGTCAAATTGGGAGCAACAGCTGTGTCCGTGCAGCCGCTACATCCCAACTAACATGGATGGAACTGCCTGCACAGGGATGCAAGGAGCACTTGCATATCCCTGTGCAGGCAAACACGGCCCTTGCAGGAGTGTACCTTTGTAGTATTGCCCTTGTGAACCAGGCCTTCACCTCATGCTACCATATGACTGAAAAATCTCGCAAGCAGCTGAGCTTTAAGGCCCCATATACACAGGTATCCAAGTGCATGGACTCAGATGTACATCATGTTTGATGACTTTTAGCACGTGAAGGATAGCCATTGGTCCCTTCCATGGTAAACTACGGTAGTTACGTATGTACAGTGCTAGGCACTGGAAGGAAAGCCATTGCTCCCTTCCATGGTAAACTACGGTAGTTACACATGCACAGTGCAGGGCACTGGAAGGATAGCCATTGCTCTCTTCCATGGTAAACTACCGTAGTTACACATGCACAGTGCAGGGCACCAGAAGGATAGCCATTGCTCCCCTCCATGGTAGTTACACATGCACAGCGCAGGGCACCAGAAGGATAACCATTGCCCCCTCCCGTGGTAAACCATGGTAGTTACACATGCACAGCGCAGGGCACCAGAAGGATAGCCATTGCTCCCTCCCATGGTAAACAACAGAATTTACACATGCACAGTGCAGGGCAGGGCACCGGAAGGATAGCCATTGCTCCCTTCCATGGTAAACTACGGTAGTTACACATGCACAGTGCAGGGCACCAACACAACACACTTTGGTGAAGGCAAAAACTGCACAAAAGAGACCATGGGGGGGAGATTTGCTAAAACTGGTGCACTCAAAAGCTGATTGGCTACCATGCATAGCTGCACCAGATTCTAACCTCAGCTTGTTCCTTTAAGCTTTGGCAATAAAATCTGAAAGCCGGTTTCTATGCAGAGCTGCACCAGATTTTGCACTCTCCAGTTTTAGTAAGTATTCCCCGATATGCCAAAGTGCAAGTCTGTGTATGTTCACCATAGACGTGTGCGCACCAAACAATGATGGACCAAACTTGCGTCTTGTAGGATGCCCTTCGTGGCCCGTGTGCATGGGGCCTTTAGGACTTGTACTCACGAGTGGTCTTAGCTGTGTGCACCCTCGGGTGGTGTGCGTCTGCTCTACAGACCACTGTTCTCTACCGGGAATGCAAGTGTCCAAAAATTGCACCGACACCCTTGGGGAGACCAATTTGACTGACCTAAAATACTACAAAAAGCACTCGTCAAATCGTCAAAGTGTCTTTTGTGCAACGACACTCGAGTTCTCTATAGAGAGCCATCCGTCTGCATAGCAGATACTTGTGCATACTGTACACAGGAGCCGCTCAGACAGACACACGAGCGCTCCGGCAGAGCCAGGCACAGTGAAGAGAATTCATGAATACAAGCCCTTGTCGCAGTGAGTGCATGGATAAAAACATTTACAAAGTACACCCACCAAAAAAAAAAAAAAAAAAAAAAAAAAAAAAAACGGTGCCTCCTGTACTCAGCCCTCCAGTCCTACCTACCTGCAGGGACAGAGGAGCATTTCATACAAAAAAAAAAAAAAATAGCCACCCTTCTCATTAGCTGCGATGGATGGTACCAGAGCTGTGAATGGACAGGTCAAGGGGGAGGCTATGTGTGTGTATATATATATATATATATATATATATATATATATATATATATATATTTATTGTGTATGTGTGTATGGTAGTGTGGTTCGCCATGTCATGACAGGCGGGAGGGGGGGGTAATGCGTCCTGGCTTGTCGACAGGCTTTATACCACCTTATTTCCTGAAGCCAGGTACCACACCCCTTTTTTCTCTGTACATGTCTCCATTATTCTCACACTCTTTACTTTGCTTTTTAAAAGCTTCATGTCTAAAAAAAAAAAAAAAAATACTAGAATAGATTATTACAGATAAGATATAAAAGATATATGTGTATTTCTAAATGGAGCTTACATGGACTTAACCATAATTGATTTCATGTTTGAAGAAATAAAAAAAAAAAAAAAAAAAATTAAAAAAAATAAAAACACACATTATGCAAGCAAGAGGAAAAGGAACAGCCAAATATATCATACAAAATAAAAAGTAAAAATTTGGCTACTAGAACAGATTGAAGCGACTGAAAATACAAGGAATGGATAATGTATACTTCTACACTAATAAGGATCAATGTGTAGGAGGTTCAAATCCGATACCGGAGAGAAGCTCACACCGGGGTGCGCACCATGACACGGATAGGATGCAACCTGCAGCTCAGACAGTGCAGATTTCTCTTGGAGACTTTACAAATTCCTGGGGAGGAGGCCGAGCTGCCCAGTGATGTGCCACCAAACCAGTCACAACACGTCACGGTGAAACCGTTCCTTTTTTTTTTTTTGTTTTTTTTTCATATATATAATTATTTTTTTTTTTTTTCAGACAGCAAAGTAAAAGAAATGCCTTCAGCAGTTATGGCAAATGGTTGTGTACATGTATGCTTCAGTCCTTTCGTCTTCGCAGCTCCACACTCCCTGCAGGCATTTCATGGGATGTCCCCTGTAGTTCCGGGAGGGGCTCCTGCAGGTGACCGCCGTTCCTATTTTTTCTAGTCTGGGGGCAAACAGTCATGCAAGCGAAATCTGTCTCTGATGTGGGGCCGCACATCCTCATTCTGCAAAAAAATGAATAATAAAAGTTATAAGCATGTAAAGGAAAAAAAAAAAAAAAAAAGGTAGAATTTACACTAAAATATATACAGTGGGGAAAATGATGATTTGATCCCCTGCAGATTGTATAAGTTTTGCCCACTTACAAAGAAATAAAGGGTCTATAATTTTTATCATAGGTGTATCTTATATGATAGAGACAGAATATCAACCAAAAATCCAGATAAAACACGATACAAATGTTATAAATGGAGTTGCAGTTCAGTGAAAAAAATGAGTATTTGATCCCCCAAGCAAAACATGACTTGGTAGTTGGTGGAGAAACCCAGTGGCGGGCTGTCCATTAGGATTGCACGGATGCTGCCTCCCCCCATCTACATACCAGGATGCCGGACCATGGATTCAAATTGGGGGAGACGGGGGGGTGTTTTTGAAGCATGCGAGTCGTTTTATGCGAAAAAAACAAAACAAAAACCCAGTGGTGATTAATTACCACCAAAAGAAAGCTCTATTTGTGTGAAAAAGTAACGCAGTGCTACTTAATAGCAAAAAATGCTCTGGTCATGAAGGTGGTAAAATCTTCTGGAGGTCAAACATGTCTGTAGATTCAGAGAAGGGTAAGAAACTTTTGGAAAGCTACTCTGGAGATTGAAATCTTCCTGTCCTCCTTGCTAGTATTAATAATTCCCCTCCTCGCTCTCTTTCTGGCGCTTATAAGCGTCTTAGTTTTCCTGTTTCTTTTATTCTCTTTTGAAAATTGGAATATCCATTTGGGTGAGCCCTGTCATATTTCCTACAGTTATTTTACTGTTTTTGGAAAAAAATAGACTATTTGTTTTACTCTTGATATCAGTAAACCTTGTTCTTTTTATATATCTCGCATTATGTTACTATGTCACTTTGGATTTCCTTTATCTTATGTGGGATATCGTTCTCATTCTTTACTGTTCTGATGGATGTTCTACTCCTGATCTCTCTCTCTCTCTATAATATCTATATATCTATATATAGATATATTTAGCTTTCTTTTCTCTATGGAGATCTCTATAAATATAGAGAGAGAGAGAGAGAGAGAAAGATATAGTGTCTCTCTCTCTCTCTCTATAATCTCTCTCTATATATATAATAGATATAGATAGAGATAAATATATGATAGAGATAGAGATAAATATATGATAGAGATAGAGATATGGCTTTGGTCCAAACTTTATCAAATGGGTCCAATTACTATATCAAAACCTACAGCCAGAGTGGTGGCAAATGGATGACCGTCTCAGAAGTTTGACCTCCATAGGGGCACGAGGCAAGGCTGTCCGCTATCCCCATTACTCTACGCTCTGGCTGCGGAACCACTAGCTATCTCTATCCGGGCAAACCCTGAGATCATAGTATTAAAAGTTGGACCCCTCACGGAAAAAATCAGCATGTATGCTGACGATACATTACTATACCTAGCTGAACCAGGTCTTTCACTCCACCAAGCCCTTCAAACAATTGAACGCTTCGGGAAATTCTTGGGCCTCAAGATAAATTGGGGGAAATCCCAAATTTTACCAATTGACACCTTTCCACTCACAGAGTTCCAAGCCAGTTTGCCACTGCAGAGAGTAGACAATCAAATACCTAGGAATATCTACTTCCAGAAATCCAGCAGATTACATAACACTTAAACCACTTTTTTCCCTTATCAAAACTAAAATTGAAATATGGACCTGACTGTGCTTAGGGATCTGGGGGTCGTATTAATCTTATTAAGATGGTATTGCTCCCCAAAGTGCTATATATCCTCTGGCATACCCCGACCTATATACCTCTAAAACACTTCAAACTACTCGAGTCCTTTCTTAGGCCCTTTGTGTGGGGGGGGGAAACAGACATAAATTGTCATGGCAAGCTCTCAAAAAACTGACGGACATGGGGGGGCACAGCACTTCCAGACCTTAACCATTACTACATTGCGTCCCAATTGTCCTAGCTGTTTCACATAGACAAGGTGGACAGTGAAAGATTTCGACTACTATTATGCCCACAGTGGGCACAACGAACCACAGATCCAATATATGCTATCACCATGGGCACAAAGACCCCTGAGGGAAGTAGTGACAGGAAATCCTTGTTATATCATTATAGACGCATTTGGGAACTTGCCAATAGTAAACTCACCATACCTATACATAATGACCACACTCCCCTTTGGTATAACAGAAATTTACCAGAGCTTCAACAAATCCAAAATCCAGAGCTTTGGATCGAACGGTGCATATTGTACCTGCACCACATATGGTCAAATGGGACCCTTAAAGGATTTTAACACCCTTAAAGAAGAATTTAACCTACACAACCATATGTTATTCAGATTTCTTCAGTTGAGACACGCAACACAGACACAGTTTTCGCAGTCTCCGCCACAATCAACACTTAATCCTATAATAGCAATTATAAAAGACACCAACCCAAAAAAAATAATTTCATGCTTCTATAACATGCTTAACACACCGGTATCCACCAAAATACCATACAGCCTCAAACCCTGTTGGGAAAGAGATATAGGCCCAATAGAAGATGAGGAGTGGGAAGAAGCATTGGAAACATGTAAAGAGGTCTCACCTAAACTGTCGGACAGATTAACACAAATCAACATAATACACCGAACATACCTAACCCCACTTAAGAGTGGCTAGATATAAGCAAAATCACTCAGTCTCGTGCCCAATGTGTAAGTCTGCAAGTGGTACATTCTTCCACCTACTTTGGTCCTGTCCACAAATACAAGGTCTTTGGAAGCAAATTGTAAATTTTTGGCATGACAACATGGGCTCCCCTCGTAGCACTAGACCCAAAACAGTGTTTGCTTGGCATATTCCCAGACCCTCTAGAAAAATACACCAAAATATTTCTACAGGAAACTCTCTTTTCATGTAGAAAGATAATAGCTAGGAAATGGATGCGTCCTTCACCCCCTGAGACTAAAGGAGTGGAGATCAGATATAAACGGGACTCTCCCTTACAAAAGGTTCATATACATAAACAGGGGTTGCCCGGATAAATTCAATAAAATATGGGATCGCTGGTTACAGGATTTGGAAAGTTGCTCATGATTGATGAATATTTCCTTTGCAACAAAACTATGTTAATCATCAGTAAAAGCGATATATCTGTATTTTATATGTGCCAAAACAATTAGAAAACAGAATTAATAATATATTTGCACTTAAATTTACTGTGCTGTCAATGTGTAATGTGATAATGTAAATGTATATACAATCTGTAATATTTGCATGCAAATTGGTTCAAATAAAAACCTTTGTTTAAAAAAAAAAAAAAAAAAAAATATATGATAGATAGAGATAAATATATAAGAGATATCTATCTATATCTCCAATATATTTATCTCTATCTATATCTCCAATATATTTATCTCTATTAGATAGAATTTCTCTATAGATCTCATATAGATACATATCTTTCTTTCTCATATATATATATATATATATATATATAAATATAATAGTTAAATCAGAAAATAGGCTTATTAACCCCTTCAATACCAGGCAATGTCACCCCCTTTCAGATTTCAGCACTGAATGACAATTACATGGTGATGCACAACACTGTACCCAAATTAAAATTTTTATAATTCTTTGAGACATATAAAGCTTTCTTTTGGTGGTATTTGATCACCACTGGGGATATTTTTTTACTTTTTGCTAAACAAAAAAAAAAAAAAAAAAATATTGAAGGGAAAAAAAAAAAAAAAAAAAAAAATGTTTTCTTCGCTTCGGTTATAAAATTTTGCAAACAAGTAATTTTTCTTCTTCATCAATGGGCAGTGACGAGGCTGCACGGACGGGCAGGCACTGATAAGTAGTGCCCTGATTGTTTCTTACTGTGTCTCTTACCTCGTCAGACTTGCCAGTTATCGGCTCTTCTTTCCTCACACTGAGACAGCATGTAAGGAAAGGAGAGCAGATAACCGGCAAGTCTGTTTGATTGGACACAGCAGATCACATGGTAAAAGTCCCAGTACCATAATCTGTGATCAGCTGTGTCCAAAAGGACACATCGGTCACAGAGCGCATGCGTGCCATGGGGGCATGTGGGGGGCGGGGAGCGCCCTCCAGAAATCTGACAGGCCAGTTGCACACACGTCGATCAACTTTTGTACAATCTCCCTAGCCCACACATGGATCAAAACTGGGCATGTCCCTGCTGAACTGGCCGAATTTTTATTCATGTATGATCGGCTTACAACCGAAGGCAGGCTTGCAGCTATGCTTCCAAACATACATCTGTTTCCTCAGTATAGACCAGACTTACCAGTTCTACAAGCTTCTCCAGGAACGGAACAAGCTTCAGCAGCTCCTTGTCGTTTTTATCCATAAACCAGCTCTCAATTGGAATTCCGTTTGAAAGCTGAAAGACAAAAATAATTATTTTTCTGCTGCCATTGTTCTAAGGATGGACAGTGAGACATTATTATTATTATACAGCCATGGCGCAAAAAAAAAAAAAAAAAAGTTTCAAGAATGACACAAATATAAATTTTCACAAAGTCTGTTGCTTCAGTGTTTTTAGATCCTTTTTGTCAGATGTTACTCTGGGATACTGAAGTATATTTACAAGCATTTCATAAGTGTCAAAGGCTTTTATTGACAATGACATGAAGTTCATGCAGAGAGATCGGGGGCACCACCAGTGCAGAGGGAGGAGATCGGGCGCACCCTACCATTGCAGAGGGGGAGATCGGGCGCACCACCAGTGCAGAGGGGGAGATCGGGCGCACCATCAGTGCAGAGGGGGGAGATCGGGGCCACCACCAGTGGAGAGGGGGAGATCGGGGCCACCACCAGTGCAGAGGGGGAGATCGGGGTCACCACCAGTGCAGAGGGGGAGATCGGGGCCACCACCAGTGCAGAGCTTGCTCAGCAATGGCAGCAGGTAGGTGTGAGTACATTGGCACACACATTGAGGAGAAGACTCTTGGAGGATGGCCTGGTGTCAAGAAGGATGCCAAAGCCACTTCTCTCCAGGAAAAACATCAGGAACAGACTGATATTCTGTAAAAGATCCAGGGATTGGACTGCTAAGGACTGGGGGGTAAAGTAATTTTCTCTGATTAATCCCCTTTTCGATTGTTTGGGGAATCCGGAAAAAACCTTGTCCGGAGAGGAAAAAGGTGAGCGCTACCATCAGTACTGTATCATGCATCTGGAGACCACTGATGGGTGGGGGTTTCTTCTCAGCAAGGGAGTGGGCTCACTCGTAATTTTGCCCAAGAACACAGCCATGAATAAAAGATAGTACAAAAACATCCTCCGAGAGCACCTTCTCCCAACCATCCAAGAACAGTTTGGTGAGGAACAATGCCTATTCCAGCATGATGGAGCACCTTGCCATAAGGCAAAAAGTGATAACTAAGTGGTTTGGGGAACAAAATTTAGGGTCCATGGCCAGGAAACTTTTAAGACCTTAATCCCATTGAGAACTTGTGGTCAATCCTCAAGAGGCGGGTGAACAAAAAACCCCCCACAAATTCTGACAAACTCCAAGCACTGATTATGCAAGAATGGGCGGTCATCAGTCAGGATTTGGCCCAGAAGTTGGACAGCATGCCAGGGGGAGCAGCAGAGATCTTGAAAACACTGCAAATACGGACTCTCTGCATGAACTTCATGTCATTGTCAATAAAAGCCTTTGACACTTATGAAATGCTTGTAATTATACTTCAGTATCCAAAAGTAACATCTGACAAAAAGGATAAAAAAAAAACAAAAAAAAGACACTGAGGCAGCAGACTTTGTGAAAATTAATATTTGTGTCATTCTCAAAACTTTTGGCCACGGCTGTACAGGATTTATATAAAGCGCCAACAGTTTGTGCGGCGCTTTACAACATGAGGGCAGACGGTACATTTACAATACAAACACAGGAGGAATCAGAGGGCCCCGCTCATTAGAGCTTACAATCTAAGATGGTCTCTCAATCCAGCAAATCATAGAACACAAGAAGAGCAACAATTCCACCAACAACTCAAAGCCATTTGACTGAACGCTTATTAAAAAAAAAAAAAAAAAGTTTTCTGGTACCGCAATGGGTCATGTGATCAGCAAGGCTGCACTGCTGAAAAGGAGCGGCGTTTTTTTTTTAGGTAGAAATTGTAGGCTGGCTTTTTGATCAAGTCCCGCCTCCCCTCCCAGTCCTCTAACCAATAAATTTTCTTTTCTATTAATGTCAGTGAAAATTTGTCTCTGTCTTAAATTCATAGAATTATAGAAAATAATATGGATTGTGTTGAAATCTAAAAAGAAATGTTTTTATAGTTGGGTAAATATGGGTATACATTCACAGCTATGCATTGAATAACCCAGGTCAGGCATCGCTAATGGCGGGGTGAGAGTTCTACCCAGACCGCCAGCCAGTCCCCAGCACAGACCCCCCCCCCCCCTCTCTGCAGAAACTGGTTGTCAGGACTGCTGCTGCCCTATCAACGACCAATATCATGCCCACTCTGACTGGGGCGCCCAATGCATGGTGGGGGTGTGGGGGGTGCGCTCTGACCAGGGCACCCATCATATGGTGGGGGTGTTGTTGATGCACTCTGACAGGGGCACACAATGAAAAGGGGGGGGACTCTGATGGAGGATGCCATGAAAACTGGTAATTATTATTGAAATGCTGCGCAAATTGTACCATTTTTTTTTTTAAATAAACATAAAATGACTATATACTAGGATTTGAGTCATAGCACAAACAAGAGATTTGGATTTCTGCTAGAAAAAAAGGTTTTACTGACAAGACCTTGAATTTGAATGTAACCACCGGCCTAGCTTAGAGTATTTGATCGCTTGTTAATCATCGTCTCACCGATGAATGAGTCAGGGGCGTGCGCCATCTAATAGGCAAGTCAAAAATACTGTTGGGAATCATTTATCATTTATTTCTGTAATCAAATTTGTATTAAATTATATAAAGTGGATTTTCATATTTAACACAAAAAACGTACAGAAAAATCGGTTATAAAAGTTGTGAAAAATGTAAAAAGATTGTTTTTTTTGTTTTTTATCATCTCACCTGGTATGCGAAGGCTTGTGGTGAGTTATCAATGATGATTGTTTTAGAAAGATCCCTCCCCAGGATATTTAGATCTTTAATATAATTTCCTTGCACACATACGCAATGCTCCCGGAACAGTCTGTGTCTAAGGAGAGAAGAAGAGGAGTCAGGTAAGGAGAGAAGAGTGTGGAGAGGAAGAGGAGGAAGAGGAGAGTGTGGAGAGGAAGAGGAGAGTGTGGAGAGGAAGAGGAGGAAGAGGAGAGTGTGGAGAGGAAGAGGAGAGTGTGGAGAGGAAGAGGAGAGTGTGGAGAGGAAGAGGAGGAAGAGGAGAGTGTGGAGAGGAAGAGGAGAGTGTGGAGAGGAAGAGGAGAGTGTGGAGAGGAAGAGGAAGAGGAGAGTGTGGAGAGGAAGAGGAAGAGGAGAGTGTGGAGAGGAAGAGGAAGAGGAGAGTGTGGAGAGGAAGAGGAGAAGGAGTGAAGGGAGGAGTAAAGGGAGGCGAGGAGGAGGAGGAGTGAAGGGAGGCGAGGAGGAGGAGGAGAGAAGGGAGGCGAGGAGGAGGAGAGAAGGGAGGCGAGGAGGAGGAGAGAAGGGAGGAGAGAAGGGGAAGAGAGGGGAGTGAGAAGAGGAAGAGAGAGGAGTGAGAAGAAGAAGAGAGAGGAGTGAGAAGAGGAAGAGAGAGGAGTGAGAAGAGGAAGAGAGAGGAGTGAGAAGAGGAAGAGAGAGGAGTGAGAAGAGGAAGAGAGAGGAGTGAGAAGAGGAAGAGAGAGGAGTGAGAGTGAAGAGAAGGAGGTGTGAGAAAGGAGAGAAGGAGAAGAGGGGAGAGAAGGAGAAGAGGGGAGAGAAGGAGAAGATGGGAGAGAAGGAGAAGAGGGGAGAGAAGGAGAAGGAGAGGAGGGGAGAGAAGGAGAAGGAGAGGAGGGGAGAGAAGGAGAAGGAGAGGAGGGGAGAGAAGGAGAAGGAGAGGAGGGGAGAGAAGGAGAAGGAGAGGAGGGGAGAGAAGGAGGAGTATTGAGTAGGAGAAGAAGAGGCGAGAAGAAGAGGAGAGAAGACAGGAGAGAAGAAGAGGAGAGAGGAGAGAAGAGAGAAGGAGACGCGAGAAAGGAGAGAAGGCGGAGTGAGGAGAGGAGAGCCGAATATGGAACAAACGGCTGCAGAGCTGCAGGAATGTATGAACCAGGAATACCTCACTAGCCGTTTCTTGGGATCCAAAATATTCAGTAATTTGTCTGCATAGACTTTCTTTGACGCCGTAAAAAGGATAATCTGCAAAATGAAGAGACCAATAAATAGAAGAAAGGAAGAACAGTCCAATTTTCAAAACCCCATTATATAATCAGTGTGGCAAAGACAAACTTTTCATACTTATCCCTGTCAATATATGGATTGGGGGGGGTGAATCTGCACTGTGCATTAGAGAGGCCCAGAAGAGCTACAACCAAATAAATGACACCACAAACCCCTCCCCCATCCAGTTGCAGAGAATACACATCAGTAAATAATATAGTATATAACATCCCAATACATCTATTTTTTTTCAGTCATTCATTATATACAATGCCTTGAAAAAGTATTTATACCCCTTGAAATTTCCCACATTTTGTCATGTTACAACCAAAAACGTAAATGTGTTTTATTAGGATTTTGTGTGATAGACCAACACAAAGTGGCTCATAATTGTGAAGTGGAAGGAAAATTGTTTTCAAAATTTTCTTACAAATATGTGAAAAGTGTGGGGGGGGGGCATTTGTATGGCGCCCCCCGGAGTTAATACTTTGTAGAACCCCCTTTCTCTGCAATTACAGCTGCAAGTCTTTTTGGGGATGTCTCTACCAGCTTTGCACATCTAGAGAGGACATTTTTGCCCATTCTTCTTCTTTGTAAAATATCTCAAGCTCTGTCAGATTGGATGGAGAGCGTCTGTGAACAGCAATTTTCAAGTCGTGCCACAGATTCTCAATGTGATTTAGGTCTGGACTGTGACTGGGCCATTCTAACACATGAATATGCTTTGATCTAAACCATTCCATTGTAGCTCTGGCTGGATGTTTCGGGTCGTTGTCCTGCTTGAAGTTGAACCTCCGCCCCAGTCTCAAGTCTTTTACAGACTAACAGGCTTTCTTCTAAGATTGTCCTGTATTTGGCTCCATCCATCTTCCCATTAACTCTGACTAGCTTCCCTGTCCCTGCTGAAGAAAAGCATCCCCACCACATGATGCTGCCACCACCATGTTTCACGGTGGGGATGGTGTGTTCAGGTTGATGTGCAGTGTTAGTTTTCCGCCACACATAGAGTTTTGTTTTTAGGTCAAAAAGTTAAATTTTGGTCTCCTCTGACCAGATCACCTTCTTCCACATGTTTGCTGTGTCCTCCACATGGCTTCTCACAAACTACAAACAGGACTTCTTATGGATTTCTTTCACCAATGTCTTTCTTCTTGTCACTCTTCCATAAAGGGCAGATTTGTGGAGAACACGACTAATAGTTGTCCTGTGGACAGATTCTCCCACCTGAGCTGTGGATCTCTGCAGCTCCTTCAGAGTTACCATGGACCTCTTGGCTCTTCTCTGATGAATGCTCTCCTTGCCCGGCCGGTCAGTTTAGGTGGACGGCCATGTCTTGGTAGGTTTGCAGTTGTGCCATACTCTTTCCATTTTCCGATGATGGATTGAACAGAGCTCCGTGAGATGTTCAAAGCTTGGGATATTCCTTCATAACCTAACCCTGCTTTATACTTCTCCACAGCTTTATCCCTGACCTGTCTGGTGTGTTCCTTGGCCTTCGTGATGCTGTCTGTTCACTAAGGTTCTCTAAAAAACCTTTAAGGGCTTCACAGAACAGCTGCATTTATACTGAGATTAAATTACAGACAGGTGGACGCTACTGACTAATTAGGTGACTTCTGAAGGCAATTAGTTCCACTAGATTTTAGTTAGGGGTATCAGAGTAAAGGGGGCTGAATACAAATGCCCCCCCCCCCCCAACTTTTCACATATTTGTAAAAAATGTTCAAAACCATTTATCATTTTCCTTCCACTTTGTGTTGGTCTATCACATAAAATCCCAATAAAATACATTTACATTTTTGGTTGTAACATGACAAGATGTGGAAAACTTCAAGGGGTATGAATACTTTCTTAAGGCACTGTGTATCTGCATCTATCACAACAATAATAAAGAATGTCCTGAATACGAGATATACCACAAACTATAATCCACAACTTTTGCTCCCATGTAACAATCAGTATTTTTTTCTAGAAAATCACTTAGAACCCCCAGACATTAAGCAAAGGCCCTAGAGAATAAATTGGCGGGTGTTCCAAGTTATAATGTCACACTATTTACGAAGCAGGTTCCCAAACACAATTTTTTTGAAAAAACAAACACACTTCTTAAAATTGTAATTCCAGAAAAAAAAAAAAAAAAAAAAAGTAAAATATAACCGCAATCACCATTTTTTCCTAAAAAATTATATTATATCAAGGCCGCACATATATATATATATATATATATATATATATATATATTACACACACACATACACACACCTCTATATCTCCCTCGCGATAGAGAGATAGATATATATAGATATATATATATATATAGGTCTCTCTCTATAGGTCTCTCTCTATAGGTCTATATACATATATATTTTTTAAACTGTTATTTAAAAAAAAAAAAATTTTTTCCCATTTAAAATTAAATGTGTTTTTTTTTTTTGATTACTTTTATTGCGGTCACAAGGAATATAAAAACATTCTTTGTTATAGCAGTAGGCATGTGACAGGTACTCTTTACGAAGAGCTATGGGGTCCTTTAAGACCCCAAAATCCCTCCCCTGCCCTTACAAGCATTTTTGATTGCTTTTGATATTTTAAAAATGGTGCGGTTGATACCTCAGTAAACTGGAAGTGATGTCAGGTCATCACTTCAGTGTTACCATAACAAACAGCCAATCAAAGCCAATCCTGCGGTGGGATGGGAGAGCCCAAGCAAGCCATGGAAGGTGGCGGTGGGGGACACAACTCCGACTGTTATTACAAGCGTGCCGGATACGCCGCTGGTCCAGCTGTGGATATGAATATGTCAATAAACAATAATCATATACCCAACAGCTAGGTAAAAGCCAGAACAACAACCCAGATTGCTGTATTAGTGGACAGGAAAGAAATATATAAACAGATAGAAATAATTTTTCCTGATTCTATTTTCTTTAGGTTAACAAATCCATAAAAAAAAAAAAAAAAAAAAAAACCTCAGAAATACTTAAAAATCTGATCTATGCTCTCCAGCTATGACTTTTCTTCGGGCTGTACACTTACCTCATAGATCTGAGACATACGTTCTAAGAACTCACGAAAGAAAGGCCGTAATCGCACATACACCTAGAAGAAGAAAGAAGCGGAGGTGAAACTTTTCCGTGTAATTGGGTTCAGGCCGAACCGCTTAGCGCCGGCGCCTCCCGGCCCTTTAAGAGGTTTATGACGCTGGGAGGCGGGGCTCGCCTTAAGATCACGTGACCGCCGTGATTGGTTGTCACGTGGTCTGGAAACTTTCCGGCCGCTTACTTGCCGTTAGACGACCGTAACTGTGTTGGGAGCGCGTGCGCTCTCGGCACAGGTGTATTGGGGGGCGCTTCACGCAAATATGTGGCCCCTCTGCGCTAAGGACCAGGCGCCGAGAGGGCGCATACTTGCGTACGGCCGGCACAAAGGGGTTAAAGTGGAAGTAAAGGCAAAACCCAACTCACTCTAAACTTACTCCCACCCTCATTCTAACCCTAATCTATCTAGCCCTGTAAGGAAAAGTTCGCTGTACTTAGAAAATCTGAAGCCGCATCAGCTGTCAGCAGAGGCATCACTGTGTAGGAGAGGGAGCCGACAACGGAAGCCACAGAAGCCCCATAGTAAGTCTACGGGTGACGTCACTTCCCAGCCGTTGTTGGCTTTCTCCGGCACGCAGAAGGCGCTGCTGGTGACCGGACCACACTGGCTTCAGAATAGGCAAGTATAGAGATCTTTTCTTTACAGGGTCAGATGGATTAGGCTTAGGAGGGTTGGAGAAGGTTTAAAGTTAGTTAGGTTATGCCTTTACTTCCACTTTAAAGTAGAACTAAAAGCAAAACTTTTTTTTCCCCATTTTGGATAGAGTAAGGGAAGGGCTATAGGCCCCGTCAGGTTTTTTGCCATCTGTGTCCAAATTGGGGAGATTTCGGGGTGATGGCAGGGATAGAGAACATCCCGCTCCAAAATAGAATATGGCATACAGGTACCCAAAATAGAATATGGCATACAGGTACCCAAAATAGAATATGGCATACAGGTACCACCGCACACTGTATTCAACTATAATGCAAGGAATATGAGATGGATTTCAGCTCACATACCAGCCCATCGGTCACGTTCCTCTGACATGTTTCACCCACATTAATCACAAGATCAAATCCAGGACCGCTGACAAGGGGGTAGCACTTGCCCCCCTGTAAGGGGCCCAGGGCACCACAGGTTCAACAGGGGGGCCCAGGGCACCACAAGTTCAACAGGGGGGCCCAGGGCACCACAAGTTCAACAGGGGGACCCAGGGCACCACAAGTTCAACAGGGGGACCCAGGGCACCACAAGTTCAACAGGGGGACCCAGGGCACCACAAGTTCAACAGGGGGACCCAGGGCACCACAAGTTCAACAGGGGGACCCAGGGCACCACAAGTTCAACAGGGGGACCCAGGGCACCACAAGTTCAACAGGGGGACCCAGGGCACCACAAGTTCAACAGGGGGACCCAGGGCACCACAAGTTCAACAGGGGGACCCAGGGCACCACAAGTTCAACAGGGGGACCCAGGGCACCACAAGTTCAACAGGGGGACCCAGGGCACCACAAGTTCAACAGGGGGACCCAGGGCACCATAAGTTCACTTGGGGGGGGGGGGGGGGGGGGGTGAGTCTGAGTCTGTCCTCAATCTCTTTCTCAAAAAAAAAATGTTGGGTGTCTGTTTAGACAACCCCACAGGGCTGTTAAAAAATTAATATGCAAAAAAACTATAATCGTAAAAAAAAACCAAAAACAAACAAAAAAACCCCCACATAATTAAGGGCTCATTCTCACAGGTATTCTGGTTGCATAAATGAGTGGTTGGTTCATGCATTTGAAACCGCCTGTTAAGCTTGGTTCACAGTTCCTGTCAGCTAAGTTGTAAGGGATCCCCATGACAGCAGCCCTGATTAAGCCCAATGAGGGTGAAACATGTCAGAGGGATGTGACTGACTGGCTGGGTTCTGAGCTGAATTTACCTTACATTACATCCTTCATTTACCTTACATTAGACTTCAATACAGTGCGCAGCGGTACCTGTATGCCAGAAAGATAAAATATGTTGCCATTAGTTATATTTTAAAACAGATTTGGATCCATCATTTCAAAAGCAAGTCCCTAAAAAAGACAAGCCAGGCCCCGGCAACACTTCATACCTGGTAAATGACATCTTGGAACAGTACAGGAAACGTAAGTGCAGCATCTTCCAGTTCATTTAAGCTGCAATGCACCAATGTTTCATCCTGCAATTACAAAAAAAAAACAACACACATTAGGTCATCCCCAAAAACCAAAAGCGAAAACTAACAGGCAGGATAGAGAGGAAAAAAAAAAATTTACCAAGTCGAGGACAAGGGAGAACTCCGGGGTACTCCTGGTTTTAAGAGGCAGCGCTGGCTTCCTGTTAAGTTGTTCTTCAGTCAATGGTGGGACGTGTTTAATGAAATAGTATCTGCGTAAAGAAATCAGAAAATTGACTATAATCAATACATTCTTGTCAAGAACAATCTACAGACGTGGTGAAGAGGACTTGCTGAAGTTCAAACCGAGCATCAGGATGGGGAAGAAAGGAAGAAACCATGCCACCTTGAACGTGGCAGGGTTGTTGGTGGCAGACGGGGCCGGTCTGAGTATTTCTGGGATTTTCACACACAACCATCTCTCGGGGTTACAGAGAACGGTGGAAAAAGAGAAAATATCCAGTAAGCGGCAGTTGTGTGGAGGAAAATGTCTTGTTGATGTCAGAAGAGAATGGGCAGACTGGTTCCAGATGAGATATAGAATATATATATATATATATATAAATTTTTTTTTTTTTTTTACATATATATATTTTTTGTGTGTGCATATTTTGATATATATATTTACATACAGTGGGGACGGAAAGTATTCAGACCCCCTTAAATTTTTCACAAATTTAACTCTAATAACCTCTCGTTACACCCAAGGCATGCAGAATACCATCTCTGAACACACAACACATCCATCCTTGAAGCAGATGGGCTACAGCAGCAGAAGACCACACCGGGTGCCACTCCTGTCAGCTAAGAACAGGAAACTGAGGCTACAATTGGCACAGGATCACCAAAATTGGACAATAGAAGATTGGAAAAACGTTGCCTGGTCTGATGAGTCTGGATTTCAGCTGCGACATTCAGATGGTGGGGTCAGAATTTGGTGTACACCAGGAGTTCTCAACCTCAGTCCCCGAGTACCCACAACGGGACATGTTTTGGGAACTTCCCTTGGATAAAATAGTTCTCAACAATACCATGTCACTGATATTAAGCAGCTGTACAAAGTAAAGGAAAACCTGAAAACATGGCCTGTTGGGGGTACTTGAGGATTGAGGTTGAGAACCCCTGGTGTAAACATGAAAGCATGGATCCATCCTGCCTTGTATCACCGGTTCAGGCTGGTGGTGGGGGTGTAAAGGTGTGTGTGTGGGGGGCTGTGTGTACAATATGGGGGGCTGTGTGTACAATATGGGCGGCTGTGTGTACAATATGGGGGGCTGTGTGTACAATATGGGGGGCTGTGTGTACAATATGGGGGGCTGTGTGTACAATATGGGGGGCTGTGTGTACAATATGGGGCTGCTGTGTGTACAATATGGGGCTGCTGTGTGTACAATATGGGGCTGCTGTGTGTACAATATGGGGCTGCTGTGTGTACAATATGGGGCTGCTGTGTGTACAATATGGGGCTGCTGTGTGTACAATATGGGGCTGCTGTGTGTACAATATGGGGCTGCTGTGTGTACAATATGGGGCTGCTGTGTGTACAATATGGGGCTGCTGTGTGTACAATATGGGGCTGCTGTGTGTACAATATGGGGCGGCTGTGTGTACAATATGGGGGGCTGTGTGTACAATATGGGGGGCTGTGTGTACAATATGGGGGGCTGTGTGTACAATATGGGGGGCTGTGTGTACAATATGGGGGGCTGTGTGTACAATATGGGGGGCTGTGTGTACAATATGGGGGGCTGTGTGTACAATATGAGGTGCTGTGTGTACAATATGGGGGGCTGTGTGTACAATATGGGGTGCTGTGTGTACAATATGAGGTGCTGTGTGTACAATATGGGGGGCTGTGTGTACAATATGGGGGGCTGTGTGTACAATATGGGGGGCTGTGTGTACAATATGGGGGGCTGTGTGTACAATATGGAGTGCTGTGTGTACATTAATGAGGAAAAAAAATGAACTTAAAATGATTTTAGCAAATGGCTGCAATATAACAAAGAGTGAAAAATGTAAGGGGGTTTTTTTTACTTTTCGTCCCCAATGTATGTAAATATATATATAAAAAAATATGCACACACAAAAAAAAAAAAAAAAAAAAAAATTTATATATATATATATATATATATATATATATATATATATATATATATATATATATATATATATATATATATATATATATATTTCATATCTGTGTGACTTCAAAGTAATCCCTGTACTACTTTGGTCCGATTTTGATTTATATGTGAGATAGAGATATAGATATATATATATATATATATATATATATATATCTCTCTCTCTCTATATATCTCTATATCTCACATATAAATCAAAATTGGACCAAAGTAGTACAGGGATTACTTTTAAGTCACACAGATATGAATGGTCATCATTGGGAATCATGGGAGACGACTTGTCATGCGACTGAAGTCCAAAGTCGCAGGAAAAGTCGCACAAGTGTGAAAGGGACCTAAGGGAATACATAATTGGCCCAAAGCAAATAAAATGCAGGTCAGAAGGTGTCATTCTACAGGTCAGATGCACCCATCAATGATCAATGAATGATCTCAGGCCTGACCACATATGAATCATATTTTGTTGACTGCTATCAGAAAGCAATAGGGAACTTTAATGCTTGCTCTAGTGTTTATTAACCTGCAAATTTTTAAGATTTCCATTAAGGTTTCACCCGCTACAATCAGCCACCTAGAGAGTTTCCCCAAAAACTGAAGAAGTTGAAGTCGGCATAAAATGCCTTTCAACCGCCACTTCAATACTTCCCATCAATTGCAATTTTCCTGCTCTAATCACAACTGGGAAATCAAAGACAATTGTGTCTGGCAGACTGCTGAGGGTGAAAGCTCCAATGCTGTGAGAAAAAAAAAAAAAAAAAAAAAAAGCATCAAGCATATGGGGAACAACAATGGGAACCTGCTGGAGGGAGGGGTACAGCTAGATCAGGAATGCCTCCCCCCCCATTTACCAAACCTGCTGGGCCACTACAGGGAAAACCAATGACAATTTTCCTTAGGTCATAAAAGCATTGCCTAAGGCTTATCTGCACGCCAACAGGACCGCTACACCCAAAACATGGTCAAAAAAGTAGACAAAGTTATGGTACGAGCGGAAAAAAAAAAAAAAACACTATTACAGGAGATCAAGAAATTCTTAGCAGCCACAACTGGTAAATCGGAACGTGGTTAGATGTGATGCGCGCAATATGAGGGGGGGGGGGGGGAGGGGGGGTTACTGCACCCATGTGCTAGATGGGAAATAAATTGTCCCTGGTCCTTCTGAGAACTAACATAGAGCTGCACGATTCTGGCTAAAATTAGAATTTTTTTGCTTAGAAGATAGATTACGATTCTCGCGGCGTAACATCATCTTTCACATTAAAACAAAAAAAAATTGGGCTAACTTTACGGTTTTGTTTTTTTTTTTTTTTTTTTTTTTAATTCATTGAAGTGTATTTTTTCACCAAAAAATTACGTTTGAAAGACCGCTGTGCAAATACAGTGCGACATAAAATATTTCAGCAATTGACATTTTCTTCCCTAGGGTCTCTGCTAAAATATATATAATGTTTGGGGGTTCCAAGTAATTTTCTAGCCAAAAAATATTCAGTTTAACTTAAGAAACAAGTGTCAGGAAAAAGATTTAGACTTTAAGTGGTTAAATTTCCCGCATTTACTGGTTGTTAAAAATTTGGCAGACTGCCCGGATTTTTTCTTTATAAAAAAAAAAAAAGTTTATCCCTTTGATCTAAGAAGGAAGAGTTAGTTACAATGCTTCAAGTTAAAAACTTGGCAGACTGCCTGGATGTTTTCTTTTGACAGCTGAGTGAGCAGATAAGTCTCTCCACTTGTTATATGAAAGAATCAACAAAGTCTGCAATAGAGATGGGGGGGCGGGGCTTGAATCGAGATCACGATTTTTTAACGATTAATTGTTCAGCTCTAATTAAAAAGAGGAGTAAGTTTTTTTTTTTTTTTTTTCCTCCCTTTTATACTTACCTAGGTGGATGCAGCATGGGACCGATGCTGCATTTGTCCCCCGGCGTCTCTACACTGAGAACCGAGCGATCGAACATCGCCAATGGCTCGGTTCTGACAATTCCCCGAGCAGAGAGCTTCTGACTGTCAATCAGCGTCTCTCCTCTCTGCTCCTCCACGCTCATTGGAGCGCTGAGCTGTGGAGGGTGGCGGGATGGGCTGTCTCAGGATCTGAGCGGCTCGCTGAGAGTCTGAAATGGGCTCCTAGAGTCAGGATGACTGGACCGATTCCTGTGACGTCAGCACAGAGCGGACTTTAGAAAGCTCCCCGAGGGTCCCGCGGACTCGATACCCGCGATCGCCTCACGAAGAGGACGAACGGGGAGATGCTGATGTAAACAGCATCTCTCCGTTCTGCCTAGTGACAAGTGTCACTGATCACAGCTCTCCCTGTCATCGGGAGCAGAGATCAGTGATGTCACACACACAGCCCATTCCCCTGACAGTTAGAAACACGCCCCCTAGGACACACTTAACCCCTCCCTGCCCCCTAGTGGTTAACCCCTTCACTGCCAGTGTCATTTACACAGGAATCAGTGCATTTTTAACAATGGTCCCAAAAATGTGTCAAAAATGTCCGACATGTCCGCCATAACGTCGCAGTCACAATAAAAATCGCTGAGCGCCGCCACTACTAGTAAAAAAAAAAAAAAAAAAAAAATTATCTCCTATTTTGTAAACGCTATAACTTTTGCTCAAACCAATCAATAAACGCTTATTGCGATTTTTTTTTTACCAAAAATATGTAGAAGAATATGATCGGCCTAAACTGATGAAAAAAATGTTTTTTTTAATATATCATGAGTAAGCACTTGGTATAAGTGTGAAACGTGTCAGCTGTTCTGAACCACTCTGCTATGGTGTCCTGTATATTTTGTGAACCCGGTTTACAAATAAAAGGCATAAGAAACTATCGGTGTGCGGCAGTCCAGAACTTTTCCATTCATCTTCATATAGGTCGGACTCGATGGACTTTTTTCAACCTCGCCTACTATGTAACTACAAGCCGACAGCCGCAAAGGCTTCCCATTCACACAGCACCCTGAATGAACGACGTGGCCAGGTGGATCAAACCCCACGCGTCCACGTTAGTTTCAAAGAGTGACAGCGGGCGCCTTGAGAAGATGCCCGCCCGCTGTCATTGGGGGGGGGGTGGGGGGTGTGGCTGCAGCTGCTGGAACATGTTCCAAAAAGGTGAACTTATCTTTTAACATTGTTAACTTACCAACATTATATCCCGTGGTAACTACTCTAACGCAGCAATTTGTTTATAGATTACATAGACATAGTCATGACAAGGACCCCAAACAACGGCGAAATTCAGGAGCAAGTCAGTCCAATATATGAGAAGCCAGGCACTGCTAGGGAACACGCGTTTCTACTGCCAAAAACAGAAAAGTAGAGAACCAACTGTCATTTTTCAGGACGGACTTGAACGCTAAAAAGACTATATCCCACTATCACAGCCCATTCACACCAAACGGTGAGAACATGAAATAACCTGCCATGTGCAGGCAGTGGTGCCATTCATTTTGAATGGAACTACAATTCACTTGTGCTGAACACTTCACAACATGTGGTGTGCATGGTGCTGCAAAAAAAAAAAAAAAAAAAAAAAAAAATACATTTTGGCGCTTTGAGATGCAGCGCAGCCCATTCAGTTTGAATAACCTGGGAAATGCAGCGTGTGGCCCTTAACAATTCAGCGCACAATGAAAAGCAATGCGTTTTAGTGTGGATCAACCCTTACATGCGTTTGCTACCAATTCCTTAACAGACTGAGGCTTTTAGCAATCCAGAACAGTTCATGGTAGAAAAAAAAAATAAATAAAAATAAATAAAACTACTCACGGATCAAAGACCTCCCAATCCTCTTCATAGGCTGCTTCAGCATGTGCAGAAGAGTAGCCACTATCTGGAGATACGGGAGCTAAAACAGAAAGAGATAAATCACTGAATCTCTCATACCGAAGACTAAAAATTGGATTTTTAGATATTGTTACCGTTGACTTGAAGAGATTGTAAAAAGGTAAAATAAAAAAAAAAAAAAAAGGCAAAAACAACAAACAAAAAAATAAATCTCTATACTTACCTGTTCTGTGCAATGGAGTTGAACAGAGCAGCCCCGATTCTCCTCTTCTCGGGTCACCCGCTGGCGCTCCTGGCCCCTCCTCTCTGTCCAGTGCCCCCATGGAAAGCCGCATCCTATGGGGGCACTCTTGCTTCCTCGCTCCCGAGCCCCACCGCTGGATTCATTGACAGGGGGTGTATGCCTAAACATTTTTTCACCTTAATGCAAAGAACGCATTAAGGTAAAAAAATGTTTAGGCTTTAGGATTGCTACTGTCAGCCTGGTACCAGATACCACAGCGTACCTTCAGAGGTCTAGTGGAGTCCTTGCCTCGAATGGTCAGGGCTGGTTTGGCATAATCAATATTAGGTAGGTGGTCATAAAGTTATGACCGATGTTTCTCATGCCTTCAAAAGGCTATGGTGGGGGGCACACAATAGCACAGTGATGGTGAACCTTGGCACCCCAGATGGTTTGGAACTACATTTCCAATGATGCTCACCTAGACTCCAGAGTGCATGACCATCATGGGAAATGTAGTTCCAAAACATCTGGGGTGCCAAGGTTCACCATCACTGGTAGAGGAGAAATCAGGTGGTTTTGGAACCGTCCCACATCTGTGAGCTCGTCTTAAGCCACTGACTGCCAAGATGCATGGAACATGTCCACTGGCAGTCAATGGGTTTCAGGACTTTCGCAAGTCATAAAAAAAAAAAAAAAAAAAAAAAAAAAAAAAACACATCTTTACCATGCCAAATTGATTGCAAGCAAGTACCACCCACCTGTTAGCGTTGGGATGTCTCTCTCTGGAGTGTCCTCCCCTGACTCGAGCCAGCTGCTGGCTGTTGTTCGGACAGGCGTGCCCTGACTGGTGTAGGATGCTCCATTAGTGGAGGTGGTGGTGCTGGTGCTGATTTCATCCACCTGCTCCATTTCCAGCTGCTTCACAATTTCCTCGGCTTCTACCGCTTGTCCTGGAGAGTCTGATCCCGACGTGCCTGCAAGCAAAAGGAAAATCAGTTAGTTCTTACTTGTAATTGACTATCCAGGATGGCAACTGGAGAGAAAGTCCATTCTACCTGAAACAGGAAACAAGCGCCCCAGGGGCAAATACAAATCCCAACAGGCGACAACCCCTCAATATGTAGGATGGAATCTTCCTCCAATTGTGTCCCCTGTAAGCCTCTGCTGTTCTGAAACTTCCTATATTAATTAATATCTGGAGGCTGACCTAGTCCTCCAAAAAGTGACTGGACCAAGCTCACAATGAATGATTGAAATGAAAAGCCGTAATATAGACTAAGTCAACTTTAGCAAAGACATGAAACACCTTTCCAGACTTTGACCCTGAGCCCCCGCTTCTCCTTTACCAAACACAACGAGCCCCCGCTTCTCCTTTACCAGACATGCCGAGCCCCTGCTTCTCCTTTAACAGACACACCGAGCCCCCGCTTCTCCTTTACCAGACACACCGAGCCCCCGCTTCTCCTTTACCAGACACACCGAGCCCCCCGCTTCTCCTTCAACAGACACGCCGAGCCCCCCCGCTTCTCCTCTACCAGACACGCCGAGCCCCCCCCGCTTCTCCTCTACCAGACACGCCGAGCCCCCGCTTCTCCTCTACCAGACACGCCGAGCCCCCCGATTCTCCTTTAACAGACACGCCGAGCCCCCCGCTTCTCCTTTAACAGACACGCCGAGCCCCCCGCTTCTCCTTTACCAGACACGCCGAGCCCCCCGCTTCTCCTTTACCAGACACGCCGAGCCCCCCGCTTCTCCTTTACCAGACACGCCGAGCCCCCCGCTTCTCCTTTACCAGACACGCCGAGCCCCCGCTTCTCCTTTACCAGACACGCCGAGCCCCCGCTTCTCCTTTACCAGACACGCCGAGCCCCCGCTTCTCCTTTACCAGACACGCCGAGCCCCCGCTTCTCCTTTACCAGACACGCCGAGCCCCCGCTTCTCCTTTACCAGACACGCCGAGCCCCCGCTTCTCCTTTACCAGACACGCCGAGCCCCCGCTTCTCCTTTACCAGACACGCCGAGCCCCCGCTTCTCCTTTACCAGACACGCCGAGCCCCCGCTTCTCCTTTACCAGACACGCCGAGCCCCCGCTTCTCCTTTACCAGACACGCCGAGCCCCCGCTTCTCCTTTACCAGACACGCCGAGCCCCCGCTTCTCCTTTACCAGACACGCCGAGCCCCCGATTCTCCTTTACCAGACACACCAAGCTTCTGCTCTGTATATCTACCTGTGCCTAGGCTAGACAAACCTGACAAGCTTTAGTCCTACTGTTCAACAGACAGCTTCACTGTTCAGGGCAGTATGGTGGGTGTCCTCTCTGCAACACCAGCTTGATGACTGCTGGACCACGTTAAGGGCAACCTGGGCTACACTATTAATTAGATTATACTGGTTTGTGGGTCTGTTGCTCAGCTATACAGTTTCCGTTTGTTGTCCTCATTAGTGGATGTGGTCCTGGTGCCCCTGAGATAGATCCTTGGGCCCCATGTGCTTGCCTTACCTGTTGATGCCTTCTCAATATATCAGGTCCTGAAGAAGCCATAATTTGGCAAAACGCGTTGACCTTGATGACTGGATAAGCAGAAATATATACTTATACTTCTTATTTGTTGATGCATTACTGTAATCTATATTTCCATCAATGGCCAGTGGTTCCAAAGTCAGAAGGTTTTTTACCTTAAACCCACCCAAAAAGGGGAAGCTCCGGGTATTCGCACCCTCCCCAACTCCACTGCCACATTTGGCACGTTGGGAGGGCTTTGATAGGTACCCACTCCCACTTCTGGGTAAGATCGCTGCGGCAATCTCTTTCTGGCCCCTCCTTCCCCCTGCTGCCTTCTAGGACACACACGGGTCCCAGAAGACGGCGGGACCATTCAGACTCCTGAACGCACAGTAGAAAACCAGCTGAGAAGCCTGAAGGCTTCACTTTTGGTTTCCCTTAGCGAAGATGCCGGCACCTTACACCTGAAGCCAAATGAAGAATCAGCTCAGGGTGCCAACATCACCAGATCCCTGGACAGGTAAGTGTCCTTATATTAAAAGTCAGCAGCTACAGTATTTGTAGCTGCTGACTTCTAAATTGTTTTAACCCAGACTGGAGCTTCTCTTTAATGCAGCGGTCCCCAAACTGTGGCCCTTTGCTTAACTTTATCCGGCCTTTGAGGGGGTCAATTTTGAAGCGTCACATGTTGGGTATCAATTTACGTGGTGGAACATTATCTTTCACAATATATAAAAAAAAAAAAAAAAAAAAAAAAATGGGCTAACTTTACTGTTGTCTTATTTTTTAATTAAAAAAAAAAGTGTATTTTTTTTTAAAAAAAGTGCGCTTGTAAGACAGCTGCGCAAATACGGTGTGACAGAAAGTATTGCCAGTTTATTCTCTAGGGTGTTATAAAAAAAAAAAAAAAAAAAATTATATACAATTTAAAAAAACAAAAACAAAATGTATATAAATTTATATTTACACAGAAAACCTCTTTTTGAGATTTGTTGTTTACAAATTAAAAACAGTTTTTCTAGCAAGAAAAAAAAAAACTACTTATAACCCCCAAACATATATATAAAAAAAAATAAAAATAATATAAAATATATATAAAATATATAATATATATGTTTGGGGGTTATAAGTAGTTTTTTTTTTTTCTTGCTAGAAAAACTGTTTTTAATTTGTAAACAACAAATCTCAAAAAGAGGCTCGGTCCTTAAGTGGTTAAGATTAACAAGGTTACCAGTCTGAAAACGATGTCAGTACTATATAAAAGGAGACAGAGAAAACTAAAAATGTATTTTTTTTTTTTGGCAGTCTTGCGGCAACCCACCATTTTTGTTTGCTGGTGAGAAAAAGTTGAAGACGGGAGAGAAAATGGTCCCCAGCAGCGTGGTCCTGGGTGGGCTGCCTGTTGGAGGCACATCTTCCAGCTTTCCATTCTGTTTCACATGTTGAGACGTCAGCTCATAACTTGCTGCTTCTAAATGATGAGAAATAAATGGAACAGTCAGTAGAAGACACACAGCCAAAAGAAGGGCAACATAAAAACGGGGTACAATTACAGAGACGGCTCCAAGATAATCAGTCACAATGTAGTGTGCTTCTATTGTATTTATGATTTCTGTATTCTAATGTGTATTTTAGTCATCGCCCCCAACCAAAGCACTTGAGGGTTTCCCCAATTTTTTCCATCTTAAAGAAAAAAAAAGGTGCTAAAACACAGGACAGCAGCTCCTTCTAAAGAGGGTATAGGGGTGAAGGTTACACATGTAGGGGGGGTTATGTTCAATTTAACCACTTCAGCACCGGAAGATTTGCCCCCTTAATGACCAGGCCATTTTTTGCGATTCAGCACTGCGTCGTTTTAACTGATAATTGCGCGGTCGTGCGACTTTGTACAAAAAAAAAACAAAATTGAGGTCCTTCCCCTCCCCCCCACAGATAGAGCTTTCTTTTGGTGGTATTTGATCACCTCTGCGTTTTTTTTTTTTTTTATAGCGCAAAAAATAAAAGGAGCGACAATTTTGAAAAAAAGAAAAGAAAATAAATAAACATGGTTTATTTTTTGCTATAATAAATATCCCCAAAAATGTTTAAAAAACAACATTTCTTCCTCAGTTTAGGCCAATATGTATACTTAATTTTTTTTTTTTTTTACAAAAATAAAAAAAAAATCGCAATAAGCGTATATTGATTGGTTTGCGCAAAAGTTTTAGCGTCTGCAAAACAGGGGCAATATTTATGCCATTTTTATTTATTTATTTATTTACTAGTAATGGCAGTGATCTGCAATTTTTAAATCGGGACTGCGACATTGTGGGGGACACAATGGACAATTTTGACACTTTTTTTGGGATCATAATTTATACAGCGATTAGTGCTATAAAAATGCACTGATTACTGTATAAATGACACTGGCAGGGAAGGGGTTAACAGTAGGGGGCGATCAAGGGGTTAACTGTGTTCCCTAGGGACTGATTCTAACTGTGGGGGGGTTGGGACAGCCTGGGTGAGGAGACAGATCGTTGTTTCTACTTAGTATGAACAACAGATCAGTCTCCTCTCCCCTGACAGCATGGAGATCTGTCCTATTTACATATCTCTGTTCTGTCTCTGTGTGGTGCGATCGCTGTGCACTCCCCTTCGACTCCGGTGGCGCTTGCACGCCCCCTAGTGGTCTGAAAGCGAGCTGACGTATAGCTACGGCGGCTCGCCCAGGGGAGCCAACCTGCCGCAGAGTATAACTGCGGCGGCTGGTCGGGAAGTGGTTAAAGAGGAGCTCCAGACTCCCAACAAAAAAAAAAAAAAGGAAGAAGAAAAATTTGAAATCACCACCTACAAATCCTGTAGCTGCTGACTATTAAAGTTTTTGTTAACCCCCAAAAAAATATATTGATCCCCTTTCTTTAACCACTTCCCGCCGGGAGGGCGTATATGGACGTCCTCCCGTTTCAGTGGTTATACTGGGATGATGCCCGCACCCTACAGGCACCATGCCGGCATCATTCCCTTCCAATGGCTGCACTGCCATCAATCTATCCAATCAAGAGCCAAGACAGCGGGCAGAGGGGAAGAGCGAGTCTCCGGCGTGTGAATCACAGGACTCAGGTGAGTAAAAAACGGGGGGCTGAGGGGGCCAATCAGTGACAGAAGTTTTTTCACCTTAATGCATAGGATGCACCAACATGAGAGGATTACAAACCCTTTAAAATAGAAAAGGGGAACATTTGTGTATAGACATATAAAAAAAAAAAAAAAAACACAACTTCACATGACCTCTGTTCCCAGCCGCATAAGAGCTTGGGGGGACAGCAGGGGCACCGAGCTTCCCAGTGAATGGCTGTGCAGCGGGGACGGGGTGTCAGGACAAGTCTGATCAATGGAGGAGAGCACACCGAGTTCCCAGCATGGCTAGAGAACCGATCACTATGTGCTCTCCTGCCTAGTGTGGTCAGTTTCTAATAGAAAAGCAGAGGGACGGTCCCCGCCGGGAAAACACGATTACCGCTGCTAGTAATAATCGCATGTAACATTCAATCAATCAACTTGGGTACATTCAGCCTTGCCCATACATGGTTCCGATCTCGAGGATGCTTTAGGATTTTTCAATGTTGTTATTATAACCACATTGGGGAGATTTTCCCTCATTTCCTGTCTCTGTGACCCCCTGTACCAGAAGTGACGTCACGGTAAGAGGAAGGCACACGCAGCAATAAAAATCCTTACCCAATCTAAAATGTAATCTTTGGTAAAACAGCGAGCGGTGGTTTTCCTGGAGTTCTACTTTAATCACCCAGATCAGGTGCTTCTAAACAATTTACTACAAATCGCTAATAAAAAAAAAAAAAAAAAAAATCGATGAGCTTAGAAATCAGCAAACCTCCATTGACTTGACTTTTCCGTCTGACGCGGGCGATGGGCTTGCTCGGCTTATCACCGGTACGTGGAGTTGAGGTGATGAGGTTGTGGTCAAGGTCACGCTCCAACCGACTCCTCTTTGGGGGATTCTCACGATCCTCCTAAAAAAAAAAAAAAAAAAAAAAAATCAAATCGGTCATGAAAATTCTTTTGCGCAAAACCAAAATCGGGAAAGCACCGTCATTGTAGGTTCAACCGATTGGGGGGGGGGGGGTGGGGGGAAGGGGGGGGGGGAGGGGGGAGAGCGACGACGATGACCAGATGCTTCAGGGCCAGTTCACACTACATGCAGTCAAGTCCTTTTTTTTCCTGCATCAAAAACGCATGGAAAGCGGGTTACATGGTAACCAGTGCAGGCAGTTCCAGACAAAAAAAAAAAAAGCACACCCTTCCTTTTTTTCTGCATTGAACTGTACTGGAACGCAGTAAACCTAGGGATGCACCAATACTAGAGCTGCACGATTCTGGCCAAAATGAGAATCACGATTTTTTTTTTTCCTTAGAATAAAGATCACGATTCTCGCGGCATAAAATCTTTCACATTATACAAAAAAAATTGGGCTAAATTTACTGGTTAGTTTTTTTTTTTTAATTCATTAAAGTTATTTTTTCCAAAAAAAAAAAAAAAATTGCATTTGACTGCTGCGCAAATACAGTGTGACATAAAATATTGCAACAACCACCATTTTATTCTCTCAGAACGCATCAAAACTGCATCCAGACTGCATTTCTTTGGTGTGAACCGGCCCTCCCAGCATGTCAGAGGGCCTCATTCACAAGGGCGTACTATAGCTTACGCCCCTGCAACGGCTGCGTTTACCCGGAGATGCACAGGTGTTCCGGGCATCCCCCTGTAGGCGTGCAGAGGGATTCAGATCTTCCAATTTGACATCCTTGCGGGGGGGTGCAGACTAAAAACGCACACCATCTGCATTCAGGTCCGTGCACCCGCACAGATGTCACATTGGGGGGCGGGGGGGAAGTGGCTGTGCAGCTGTTGTGCCCCCCAAGTGGCATGCCCGGGACTGTCTGCATGAAGATGCCCGGGACTGTCTGCATGAAGATGCCCGGGACTGTCTGCATGAAGATGCCCGGGACTGTCTGCATGAAGATGCCCGGGACTGTCTGCATGAAGATGCATGGAACACCGGTGCACCCCATCGGTTGGGTAAACATGGCCCTCACGCGGGTGTAAGGTGTAGCATTGCCTGTGTGAATGAGGCCTTCCAGAAACATTCCCAACAGAAGAAGAGGTCCCACTTTGCCAAGGTGGACCTGCAGAGTTATAAATACACTTCCAACGTCCACTTACCTTCGTTGTGCTGCCTTTGATGAAATTCTTTATGGTAGAAAGTAAACCGGTGTCGGATTTGGGCAGCTTGTCTCCTCCCAGAGGCGAGCTCTCCTCCTCCTCTTCCTCCTCCGAGTGCTTCCTCTTGGTGCGAGCAGTGCGCCCGGCAGGCCCGTGACTGCTGCGCGGAGACCCCTTCCGCGTCCTGAGCCTC
The DNA here is from genome assembly GCF_042186555.1 of Aquarana catesbeiana. Taxonomy (NCBI): domain Eukaryota; kingdom Metazoa; phylum Chordata; class Amphibia; order Anura; family Ranidae; genus Aquarana; species Aquarana catesbeiana. The sequence continues at coordinate 10,114,091 of NC_133326.1, read as the reverse complement.
ATTTTTTATGAGAGCCACATAAAAGCTGCAAAATGGAAGAGAAGGATATACACTTATTATATGTAAGAAACGGAAAACACCCAGGCCCACCGATACAAAGAAGTTATAATAATGTGCAAGGGTGTAAAATATTAAAATCTTCATCTACGTTTTTTTTTTTTTTTAAAAAGCTGGTCCGTAAAAACCCAAATATGATAACATCGAACGATTTACAGACACAAAATCTGCAAATGGGGGGAAAAAAACAAAAACATTTAATACATACAACACACACAAAAAATGTATATGTATATATATATATATATATATATATATATATATATATATATTTTGTGTGTGTTAAACAAATAACAAAAAAAAGAATATATATTTAAAACAAAAATGTGAATCCTTTTCTTTCCCACATTTGCATTTTGTAATATATATATATATATATATATATATATATATATATATATATATATATATATATATATATATATATATATATATATATATATATATATATATATATATATATATACACACACACACACACATACACACATACATAAACACAGTAAGGGAAAAAAAAGCATTTGATCCCCTGCTGATTTTGTACGTTTGCCCACTGGCAAAGAAATGATCAGTCTATAATTTTAATGGTCGGTTTATTTTAATAGTGAGAGACAAAATAACAGCAAAATATCCAGAAAAACACATTTCAAAAAGTTATAATTTGATTTGCATTTTAATGCGTGAGATAAGTATTTGATCCCCCATCAATCAGCAAGATTTCTGTCTCCCGGGTGTCTTCTATACAGGCAACAAGCTGAGATTAGGAGCACTCTCTTAAAAGGGAGTGCTTCTAATCTCAGCTTGTTACCTGTATAAAAGACACCTGTCCACAGAAGCAATCAGATTCCAATCTCTCCACCATGACCAAGACCAAAGATCTGTCCAAGGATGTCAGGGACAAGATTGTAGACCTACACAAGGCTGAAATGGGCTACAAGACCATCGCCAAGCAGCTTGGTGAGAGGGTGACAACAGTTGGTGCGATTATTCGCAAAGGGATGATCTCAGCTGGGACCATAGTCACCAAGAAAACAATTGGTAACACACTACGACGTGAAGGAATGACATCCTGCAGCGCCCGCAAAGTCTCCCTGCTGAAGAAAGCCCATGTACAGGACTGTCTGAAGTTTGCTAATGAACATCTGAATGATTCAGAGGAGAACTGGGGGAGAGTGTTGTGGTCAGATGAGACCAAAATCCAGCTCTTTGGCATCAACTCAACAAGCCGTGTTTGGAGGAGGAGGAGAAATGCTGCCTATGACTCCAAGAACACCATCCCCACCATCAAACATTTGAAACATTATGCTTTGGGGGTGTTTTTCTGCTAAGGGGACAGGACAACTTCACCGCATTACAGGGATGATATGTGTGTGTCCACACTCTGACCATCTCTTGTATCAAGTCTGCAGTCTCTGACCATCTCTTGTATCATGTCCGCAGTCTCTGACCATCTGACCATCTCTTGTATCAAAACTGCAGTCTCTGACCATCTCTTGTATCATGTCCGCAGTCTCTGACCATCTGACCATCTCTTGTATCAAGTCTGCAGTCTCTGACCATCTCTTGTATCATGTCCGCAGTCTCTGACCATCTGACCATCTCTTGTATCAAGTCTGCAGTCTCTGACCATCTCTTGTATCATATCTGCAGTCTCTGACCATCTCTTGTATCAAGTCTGCAGTCCCTGACCATCTCTTGTATCAAGTCTGCAGTCCCTGACCATCTCTTGTATCAAGTCTGCAGTCCCTGACCATCTCTTGTATCAAGTCTGCAGTCTCTGACCATCTCTTGTATCAAGTCTGCAGTCTCTGACCATCTCTTGTATCAAGTCTGCAGTCTCTGACCATCTCTTGTATCAAGTCTGCAGTCTCTGACCATCTCTTGTATCAAGTCTGCAGTCCCTGACCATCTCTTGTATCAAGTCTGCAGTCCCTGACCATCTCTTGTATCAAGTCTGCAGTCTCTGACCATCTCTTGTATCAAGTCTGCAGTCTCTGACCATCTCTTGTATCAAGTCTGCAGTCTCTGACCATCTCTTGTATCAAGTCTGCAGTCTCTGACCATCTCTTGTATCAAGTCTGCAGTCTCTGACCATCTCTTGTATCAAGTCTGCAGTCCCTGACCATCTCTTGTATCAAGTCTGCAGTCTCTGACCATCTCTTGTATCAAGTCTGCAGTCTCTGACCATCTCTTGTATCATATCTGCAGTCTCTGACCATCTCTTGTATCATATCTGCAGTCTCTGACCATCTCTTGTATCAAGTCTGCAGTCCCTGACCATCTCTTGTATCAAGTCTGCAGTCTCTGACCATCTCTTGTATCAAGTCTGCAGTCTCTGACCATCTCTTGTATCAAGTCTGCAGTCTCTGACCATCTCTTGTATCAAGTCTGCAGTCTCTGACCATCTCTTGTATCAAGTCTGCAGTCTCTGACCATCTCTTGTATCAAGTCTGCAGTCTCTGACCATCTCTTGTATCAAGTCTGCAGTCTCTGACCATCTCTTGTATCAAGTCTGCAGTCTCTGACCATCTCTTGTATCAAGTCTGCAGTCTCTGACCATCTCTTGTATCAAGTCTGCAGTCTCTGACCATCTCTTGTATCAAGTCTGCAGTCTCTGACCATCTCTTGTATCAAGTCTGCAGTCTCTGACCATCTCTTGTATCAAGTCTGCAGTCTCTGACCATCTCTTGTATCAAGTCTGCAGTCTCTGACCATCTCTTGTATCATGTCTGCAGTCTCTGACCATATCTTGTATCAAGTCTACAGTCAAAATAAAAAGAAAAAAAGAGGCACAACGTAGAATCGCACCGGTAGACAGTCTGCGACTTGGGATGAGCGAATCCTTCCAGGGGTCGTGGAGGAACGCACAGACTGTCTACCGGTGCGATTCTATGTTGTGCCTCCTCCACCAATCGCTTGTGAGTCATTTCTTTTACCATTTTTTATTTAATAAAGGTTTTAAAAAGTTAATGCACAAGGCTGGTGCGCCCTTGTCTTCTTTTTATCTCGGTTTCTACTAGGATCCCCATTCTTGAGGGCAGCAAGACCTGTGTTTACATACTATATATGGTGATCCACCTGTGCGCAGGAGTTGCTTTTTTCTCTTTTGCATCAAGTCTGCAGTCTCTGACCATCTCTTGTATCATGCCCCCAGTCTCTGACCATCTCTTGTATCATGCCCATAGACTGCCTATCCTGGACTTGAGTGTTGCCTCAGACACTGAATATTCATGTTCATCTCCCGTATCATGTCTGCAGTCTCTGACCATCTCCTGTATCATGTCTGCAGTCTCTGACCATCTCCTGTGTCGTCATGTCTGCAGTCTCTGACCATCTCTTGTACCATGTCTGCAGTCTCTGACCATCTCTTGTACCATGTCTGCAGTCTCTGACCATCTCTTGTATCATGTCTGCAGTCTCTGACCATCTCCTGTATCATGTCTGCAGTCTCTGACCATCTCTTGTATCATGTCTGCAGTCTCTGACCATCTCCTGTACCATGTCTGCAGTCTCTGACCATCTCTTTGATGGTGTTGGAAAGTGCAGTCCAAACACCAGAGACAACCTTGCCCCATTAATCACTACACTGGACAGTGACCTACCTCTCCTCCAATAGAGAGAGCGGACTGCGAGCCGCCACCAGTTCTATGTCTGGACTTGTGTTTCTGTACGGTATCACAATGCTGCACATTTCTCCCACCATAGCAAAGCACAGCGAGATCAGGAGACACAGCCGCCCAGCCATTCCCTTCTATTTACATCGGAGTTACAGAACAATGAAGGGAGCGAGGAGCTGCAGCCCGATCCTCGCTCACACGGGTCTGCGGCACGGCACAGCGACGATCGGCTTCTATTGTGATTAAATGTTCTAACCGTACCCAGAAAATACTCCATACTGGGGGGGGGGGGCTCCTCTCTGTTGTCAGGAATATTTCTTAGCTACCATAGCAACATGATTTGTCCAGCCCCGCTTTACACCGATTAGCATGAGAGCAGCTCCTCACTTCCAGGGAAGGCGTACACGAGCATTTACAAATCACGCTTCCCATCGCTTTACAAAAAAAAACACAATTTGTAAAACTCCACAAATAAAACATCCACAGAATGAAGAGATTTCTTCAATAGATGCAGATCGCGTTTATACAAAAAGCCGCCAATGGAAAAGTCGCTGCCCATACACAAAGGATTGCAGGAAAGGACGCTCGATTGTCAGTGTAGAGACACGCAGGACGAATAATCGTACATATTAACCACTTCTAGACCAGGCCAAGTCCGACACTTTACACGCGAAAATCAGCATTTATTTTGCTAGAAAATTACTTAGAACCCCCAAAGATTTTATATGGGAAAAAAAAAAAAAAGGATTCACTTATATGTAAAAAAAAAAAAAAAAGTAATATATACACACAGCACACACACAAAAAAAAAAAAATATATATATATATATATATATATATATATATATATTACACTGTTATACAAGCTGTACACTCACTACTTTACATTGTAGCAAAGTGTCATTTCTTCAGTGTTGTCACATGAAAAGATTTACAAAAATGTGAGGGGAGTACTTACTTTTGTGAATATATATATATCTATATATATAGATATAGATCTATATACCTATATATCTATATCTATATATATATCTATATATCTATATATCTATAGATATATATATATATATATATATATCTATATATATATATATATATATATCTATACCTGTACTTAGTACGTGATCCGTGCGTCGGGGTAAGGGAGCGTGCGTCCCACCTGCCCCTGGCTGTGCTGCAACACAAACCAATCAGAGGGTGCCAGCTGCTGATTGGTCGCCGGCACCCGACGATCGGCACCAGACATTCCTGAAGAGAGCCCTGTGTAGGTAAACAAACACAGACCTCTCTTCTGACTTTTTTTTCTTCCTGCAAAGCACATTGCTTAGTAAAAACAGTAACAAGTTGGCCACACATTTAACCCTTTGATCGCCCCTGATGCTTAACCCCTTCCCTGTCAGTGTCATTAGTACAGTGACAGTGCATATTTTTAGCACTGATCACTGTACTGGCGTCACCGGTCCCCAAAAAGTTTCAGTAAGTGTCCGACTTATCTGCCACAATATCGCAGTCCCGCTATAAGTCGCTGATTGGCGCCATTACTGGTAAAAACAAAACAAATTCCATAAATCTTTCCCATAGTTTGTAGATGTGATAACTTTTGCGCAAACCAATCAATAGGCGCTTATTGGGATTTTTTTTAAAAACCAAAAATATGTAGCAGAATAAACATTGTCCTAAATTGACGAAGAAATTTGATGTTTTACTTTTTCTTTATAGCAGTAAGTTAAAAAAAATTTTTTTTTTCCCCAAAACTAGTTTTTTTCTTTCTTTTTTATTTATAGCGCAAAAAAAAAAAAAAAAAAAAAAAAAAAAAAAAAGGAAGGTAGAGCAGAGCTGCACGAGCAATAGTTAAGAATCGAGATCGCGATTCTTCCCAGCTCGCGATCTTGAAGCATTTTCCCGATTCTATGCAAGCCGACAGCTGTAAAAAAAAAAAAAAAAAAAAAAAAAACAGGCAGCCTGCCAAGTTTCTCAACATTTCTCAGTCGCTAAAACTATAAACATTGTAACGCTTTGTTCTTTAGATCAAAGGAACGATCTTCGGTCTGTAAATGAGGGAAGTTTAAAGCGGAGTTCCACCCAAAAGTGGAACTTTCGCTCATTTGTCTCCTCCTCCTCCCCCCCCCTCCAGTGCCACATTTGGCACCTTTCTGGGCCAGTAGGAGAGAGGAGTGCAGCCTCGCACATGCGCAGTAGGGACACGGAGTGAAGCTGTAATGCCATTGGCAGTAAGGGAACCGGGTTCCCTTACTGTCAATGGCGGCGGCAGCACCCGACAGCCGATGGACTCCAGGACAGGTAAGTGTCCGATTACTAAAAGTCAGCAGCTGCAGTATGTATATAGTATGTATATAGTATGTATATAGTATGTATATAGTATGTATATAGTATGTGTAGCTGCTGGTTTTTAATTTTTGCAGCGGTGGGCGGAGCTCCTTTACCGTTTAGTTTTTAGCTGCATTTGAAAGGCGGCTGTGCAAATACCGTGTGACATAAAACATTGCAACAACTGCCATTTTATTCTCTAGGGTCTCTGCTAATTATATATATATATATATAGTTTGGTGGGGTTCGAAATAATTTTCTAGCAAATAAAATACTGATTTTAACTTGAATCCAACAAGTGTCAATGAAAGGTTTAGTCTTTATGTGGTTAAGTACAAGTCAAGTTGCTGTTTCCAAGAGCAAGCAGACCGCAGATCTGTGCGGGGGGGGGGGGGGTAATGAGCAGGACATCCTGTCTAGAGGTGACTTTAATCCAGTTGCCATAGCAACAGAAACACATCACATACACAACATATTTTTCCTAATTTCCATCCATGGTCAGTTACCCATCTGCTCACATTTATATACAAGTGGTGTGTGAGAGATGAGTGCCGACACACACACCGTACTCCGATTACATCTGGTTGCAATTTAGGAAAAAAAAAAAAAGTGAAATCAATTCAATTGCTTACCAGGCACTTATACCCCCCCGTCCTGCCCAGGCCAATTTTCAGCTTTCAGCGCTGTCACACTTTGAATGACAATTGCGCGGTCATCAGACACTGAACTCATATGACATTTTTAATCATTATTTTCACACACACAGAGCTTTATTTTGGTGTTATTTATTCACCGGGGGGGGGTGTTATTTTTTGCTAAACCAAAAAAAATAGCCTGGAAAAAAAAAAAAAAAAAAAAAAAAAAAAAAAAAAACAATTTACAGCTTGTTATAAAATTTTGCAAACAAAATTTTTCTTTCACTGATGGGCACAGATAGGCAGCACTGGTGGGCACTGCCGATATGCACTGGTAGGCGGCACTGATGGCCACTGCCGATATGCTCTGGTGGGCGGCACTGCCGATATGCTCTGGTGGGCGGCACTGGTGGGCACTGCCGATATGCTCTGGTGGGCGGCACTGCCGATATGCACTGGTAGGCGGCACTGGTGGGCACTGCCGATATGCACTGGTAGGCGGCACTGATGGCCACTGCCGATATGCACTGGTAGGCGGCACTGATGGCCACTGCCGATATGCTCTGGTGGGCGGCACTGCCGATATGCACTGGTAGGCGGCACTGGTGGGCACTGCCGATATGCACTGGTAGGCGGCACTGGTGGGCACTGCCGATATGCACTGGTAGGCGGCACTGCCGATATAGACTGGTAGGCGGCACTGGTGGGCACTGCCGATATAGACTGGTAGGCGGCACTGGTGGGCACTGCCGATATGCACTGGTAGGCGGCACTGGTGGGCAGCGACGATATGCACTGGTAGGCGGCACTGGTGGGCAGCGACGATATGCACTGGTAGGCGGCACTGGTGGGCAGCGACGATATGCACTGGTAGGCGGCACTGGTGGGCAGCGACGATATGCACTGGTAGGCGGCACTGGTGGGCAGCGACGATATGCACTGGTAGGCGGCACTGATGGGCAGCGACGATATGCACTGGTGGGCGGCACAGCCGATATGCTCTGGTGGGCGGCACTGCCGATATGCTCTGGTGGGCGGCACTGCCGATATGCTCTGGTGGGCGGCACTGCCGATATGCTCTGGTGGGCGGCACTGCCGATATGCTCTGGTGGGCGGCACTGATGGGCACTGCCGATATGCACTGGTAGGCGGCACTGGTGGGCACTGCCGATATAGACTGGTAGGCAGCACTGGTGGGCACTGCCGATATAGACTGGTAGGCGGCACTGCCGATATAGACTGGTAGGCGGCACTGGTGGGCACTGCCGATATAGACTGGTAGGCGGCACTGGTGGGCACCGTCGATATGCACTGGTGGGCGGCACCGTCGATATGCACTGGTGGGGCGGCACCGCCGATATGCACTGGTGGGCGGCACCGCCGATATGCACTGGTGGGCGGCACCGCCGATATGCACTGGTGGGCGGCACCGCCGATATGCACTGGTGGGCGGCACCGCCGATATGCACTGGTGGGCGGCACCGCCGATATGCACTGGTGGGCGGCACCGCCGATATGCACTGGTGGGCGGCACCGCTTACTCCAGATGGTAATCGATTTTTTTTTTTCCTCCTCATGTCAGCGCGAGGAAAAGAAAAGCAGATTATCGACTGTTTACATCACATGATCAGCTGTCATTGGCCGACAGCTGATCATGTGGTAAGGGGGATGGGATCTTATTGACTCGCTAATCACAGACCAAGGTGCACGCGTGGCGCACAGGAAGCTCATGCACAAGAGGACATAACACGGACGCCCTCTTCCCGTAATTTAGGCCGATGCTGAAGCTGTCTTTCGGCTATAGCGATGACGGGAAGGTTAACTTGTTCTTGCTGGACAGATGCTAGAACACACACAAAAAAAAAAAAAAATCATTGGCCAGTCCCGGCGGCACAGAATTTGGTGCAGCTGTGAATGGCAGCCAATCAGCTTCCAGGTTTTATTGTCAAAGTTTAACCACTTGTTGACTATATATATATATATATATATATAAATAAATAAATAAATAACACACATATACACACGCACGTTGCAATTTTCTAGTGGTTTATCGGGGTTATGGCTAAAGCTATCAGCAATAACCCCGGTATCTTTTTTTTTTCCCAGCCAGAGGCGGACCCTTTCTCACGAGCCGAATGAAATAATAGGAGAGCATCGCGTGGGAATGGTGAGAACGTCTTTGGACGCCCTCCCGGCAATTTAGGCCCACGCTGTAGCTGTCTTTCAACCATAGCGCGGGCGACAAGTGGTTAAAAAGGTAAGAGAGGAGATTCGGGGTCTTTTTGACCCCAGATCTCTCCATAAAGAGGACCTGTCATCCCTTATTGCCATTACAAGGGATGTTTACATTCTTGGTATTAGGAAAAAAAAGAGATATTTATTTATTTATTTTTTTACATAACAAAAAAACAAATAAATGAAGAAACATTGTGTAAAAAAATAAAAAAATAAATAAATATGTAAAAAGTGTGAAAAAAATAATGTAAAGAAAACAGTGTAAAAAAAATGTTAAAAAAAATTAAAAGCACCCCCGTGCCTCCGTTATCTCGCGCAGAACGGAACGCATATAAGTAAGTCACGCAAGCATATGTAAACGATGTTCGCACCACAAATGCGAGGTATCGCTGCGATCGTTAGAGCGAGAGCCGTAATTCTAGCACTAGACGACCTCAAACTCTAAACTGGTAACCTGTGAAAAATGTTTAAAGTGTCGCCTATTGAGATTTTGTAAGTACCGTAGCTTGTCGCCATTCCACAAGTGGGCACACGTTTTTAAGTGCGACATGTTTGGTATCTATTTACTCAGCGTAACATCATCTTTCGCAAACAAATTGCGGTATATAGTTTGAAAAACCGCTGTGCAAATACCGTGTGACATAAAAAAAAATTGCAACACCCACCATTTTATTCCCTAAGGCAGGAGTCTCCAAACCACGGCCCGGGGGGGTGGGGGGGGGGGTGGGGGGCAGATGCAGCCCTTTTGCCTGCCATTATCTGGCCCCTTGGGGCACTATTCATCCCACTGATGCCTTCCGACACCAAAGATGGGACATAATTCATGCCACTGGCACCAACAATGGGGCACTAGTTCTCCCCCTAGATATCAAAGAAGGGGCACTGTTCACTCCAACTAATGCCTGGAAAGTTTTCTATTCCGACTGGCCACAGTCCGGCGCCCCCTAAAGTCTGCAGGACAGTAAACTGGCCCTTTGTTTAGAAAGTTTGGAGACCCCCTGCCCTAAGGCATCTGCTACATTAAAAAAAACAAAAAACAAAAAAAAAAAAACAAAAACCACACACAAACACACAACAAAAAAAAAAGGTTATAAGTAATTTTCTAGCAATAAAAAAAAAAAAAAAAAAATACAGATTTAAACTTGTAAAACAAAAAGTGGCAAAAAAAGCCGGTCAGCAAGTGGTGAACAAGGTGAAGCTGGAAGCCGATTGGTTACTCTGCAGAGCCGCACCAGATTCTGCACTCTCCCAGTTTTGGTGACCCCCCCCCAATGCCGATCTCAGGTTCACAACATCTGGAGAGGAATCCAGCAGCTCCCAGAGCCTCGGCGGGGAGCGTTCTCTTCTCATCATTTCTGAATACATAACCGGAGGGGAAATTTCTGGAACACGTCTCCTGCCATGTCCCCGCCCTCTTCTCCAGTTTATATACAATGGGATATGTAAGTGAGCTCAGCGCTCACCCACACACCGAAAAACACAACTCCCTGCACCGTATGGATTACCAGCGCCGTACAAAGCACCATTCACTGCAGACACTCCACAGCTCTGTACAGGAGGAGGGGAAGGAAGTGATGGGATCACACATGTAAACCTGAAATCAAAATCTTCTATAATGCAGCTTTGCCAGTCCTTAGATGTGGTGGCTGCATTTGTTTTCTTTTCAGCCCCCCCCCTTTATTCCCTACAAATAACACACTTGCTGCATTGTTTTTATGGTGGCAGCTAGATACACAGATACTTTTTTTTTTTTTAATGGCTAAATGTTGAGTACCGATACCTTTGTGGTGCAATTTGCGTCAATACAGAAAAAAAAAAAAAATTGCCGCAAAACACACTGCATACAATCTCATGTGATTTGAACAGAAATGGGGCGCAATGCCTGTCCACATTGCATGCGATTTCCCACACCGTGTGTGTTTGTGACAAAGGGATTAAAACGCCACCTAGTGGGCAGTTTAAAAAAAAAAACATTTTTTTTTAGAACTCACAGTACAGTGGAACCTTGGATTACGAGCATAATCCGTTCCAGGGAGAATGCTTGTAATCCAAAGCACTCGCATATCAAAGCGAGTTTCCCCATAGAAGTCAATGAAAACAAAGATAATTAGTTCCGCATTGACTTATATTGCATGCAATACCGCATGTGGCCAGAGGTGGGGGGGGCGCCGGAGAGCCTCAGAAATACTCGGCTGAACTCGGAAAGCCTCAGAAACTGAGTATTTCCGACTGTTTCCAAGTATTTCCGAACTGTTCCGAATGCCACCGGCGCCCCCGCACCTCTGGCCAAATGCGGTACTGCACACCCCATTATCTTAAATTCTGCTAGTTTTGCTAGACAACAGTCGCAAACCGAGTCAGGATTAAAAAAAGTTGCTCGACTTTCAAAACCCTCGTTGACCAAGGTTCCACTGTACATATCTGGCCACAGGCAAAATAATCTGCATAGGTGTCCCGGTCCGCCGATGGTAGCAAATCAGGCCCACTGGGAGGTGCTCGAAAGGCTGGAGGAGGTGGAGGAGGAGGTGGAGGAGGAGAAGTTGCAGGACCCAGTGGGTAGAAAGCAGAAGTGATGTCAGCTTAGGGGCGGCCCCTGACTCTACGTTTCTTCCAGCGGCCCTGACCTGCTATCATCGGCGGACCGGGACACCCGTGCAGATTATTTTGCATGTGGTCAGATATGTACTGCGAGTTATTAAAAAGGTTTGAACTGCCACTAGATGGCACTTTAATCCCTTTCTATACACACACACACACGCAGTGGGGGTAAAAAAAAAAAAAAAAAAAAACCCCAAAAAACAGCGTTTTGTATACCGTCCGTGTACAGGGCTGGACTGGGACAAAAAATTGGCCCTGGACTTCATCCAGACTGACTCACTTTAATTTTGCAAACATGCACAAAAACAGTATATAAACTATGCGCAAAAAAAAAAACAAACAAAAAAAAAAAAAAACATAAAAACATCCCACTGTATATTTTTTTTTTTTTACAAATTTTGTTGTTTATTTTATTTATTTATTTCAGTGTTTCTGGGGACGGGGGACGGGGGAGTATGTGGCAGTTGACGGTGTCAGTTTTTCAGGCGGACCTGAACGAACGCTCTATTCATTTCTATTGGAGTTATGGATATCACTGGTGACATGTCCATCTCTGCCATTTGGGGGGGGGGGATGAGCCAAGTCCGGCATTCGAGTTTGTGGACGCAAATGCTGGACCCAGGAGCGTGCCCACAAGGTAACCCCCTCGGGAGAGCAGTTCTCCTAGGGGGTTATCTGATGTGGGGAGGATCCGCCGGGGGACCCCAGAAGAAGATGTTCGGGGTCACTCTGTGCAAAACGAACTGCACAGTGGAGGGAAATGTGATATGTTTGTTATTTAAAAAAAAAAAAATAAATAAAAAAATAAAGCTTCACAATCACTTTAAACATCGGGCGCTGGTTTTGGCGCTGTGGATCCTGCGATTTATCCCACCCGGCCATTCAAATACTTTGTAACAGTTTATTTCCAAGTAAAAGGAATTGATCTCCTTATGATGTTGATGTATCGGAGTAACAATGAATCACCTGACCCCCCCCCAGAGCTCAGACAAGGAGATTCTTCCACAGAAAGGACAACCCCCCCCCCCCGATGTCAGTGGTCTTTGCACAGAGAACCACATTTACCTCAATTAACCACTTCAGCTCCGGAAAGTTTTACACCCCCCTCCCCCTGACCAGGCCATACTCTGCATTACTTTAACTGACAATTGCGCGGTCGTGCGACGCTGTACCCAAATAAAATTTACGCCCTTTTTTTTTCCCCTCACAAATAGAACTTTCATTTGGTGATATTTGATTAGCTTTGCGTTTTTTACTTTTTCGCTATAAACAAAAAACAACCGACAAGTTTAAAAAAAACAAAACAAAAAAAAAAAAACACCATAGTTTGTAGACGCTATTGCGATTTTTTTTTATACCAAAAATATGTAGAATACACATTGGTCTAAATTAAAGAAATTCGTTTTTTTTTTTTTTTTTAAACTTAACGAATTTCTTCTTCAATTTAGGCCAATATGTATTCTACATATTTTGGTATAAAAAAAAATATAAATAAATAAAATCCCAATAGCATCTACAAACTAAGGGATTTGTGTTTTTTTTTTTTTAAACTAGATTAGCGACTTATAGCGGGACTGTGATATTGTGGCGGACAGTCGGACACTGACACTTTTTGGGGACCAGCGACACTAATAAGTGCTAAAAATATACACTGGCTGGGAAGGGGATAACATCAGGGGCAATCAAAGGGTTAACGGTGTGCCTAGCCTGTGTTTCTCTAAACCAGGGATCCTCAAACTACGGCCCTCCAGCTGTTGCAGAACTACACATCCCATGAGGCATTGTAAAGCTCTGACATTCACAGACACGACCAGGCATGATGGGAATTGTAGTTCTTGAACAACTGGAGGGCCGTAGTTTGAAGACCCCCTGATCTAACTGTAGGAGGTGCTTTACTAGGAAGACGACGGCCTTCCAGTCTCTGTTTTTTGCAGGAACACAGGACCCATGCCTTCCTTGCTGACAGGCAGACGGCGGCGGTGCGCATGTGCGCCCCAGATCCCCAAGTGCGGGATCACATTTATATACGTGATGCAGCGCGGCGGCCACCCTGTAGCTATAGAGGGGTCATCAACTGGTTAAAAACACACTTTGCGATCACAAAACTACAAGTTGTCTAGAAATAAATCCGTAAAAGTAGAAATCCTCTTCTATAGAGGACCGCCAGACAGACGTCCCACCACACAGCCCCGATCTACACCCCGCCATTGTTCTGTCGGTGAGGACTCGACAAACCCCAGGCGACAGGTCACCATGGTGACTAGAAGTTTCGGGTTGTCGCCTGAATGCTCCACCCCCCCCCCCCCGCTTTGAATAACGGGGTCCGCTTGCCCATTTGTGGGCCCATGGGGGGGCATAGCGGGTACCGCCTGTTAGAAGGGGCGAGGGGGACGCACAGAGAGCGGGCGCGTGTCCACTCTCCTCCCCTTCTAGTTGTTGACCTGGAAGTGACGTGTGACGTGTGACGTCACTCCAGGGTCCTCGACAGTTTCCCTGCCCTTCAAGGTCAGGAAAGAATGTATTGAAGTGCGAAGTGCATTGTATTCCATTCATGGGGTACAGGGGAGACATTGGGGGGTATGTCCGGATGACTCATTAAAAGAGAACCTGTCACAAAAAAAAAAAAAAATATCACATATAAGGGACAAAGTCCCCTGAGATGGGAAAAAAAATTTTTTTTTTTTTTAATTGTAAAAAGTTACACCCAAACATATAACATCCCCCCCCCCAAAAAAAAATGTGAGGCCCCCCCCCCCCCCCCATTTACAAACGTAAATTGCGACACATATCGCTGCACGCGCCAAAATCAGCGCAATAATTTTAGCACCAGACCTCCGTAACGCTAAACTGATGACCTATAGCAGTGGAACCTCGGCACCCCAGATGTTTTTAGCTACATTTCCCATGATGCTCCACTACACTGCAGAGTGCCTGAGCATGATGGGAAATGTAGTTCCCAAAACATCTGGGGTGCCAAGGTTCACCATCACTGCCCTATACTGTGCCAGTGTGTGCCCCCCACCATAGCCTTTGAAGGCATGAGAAAGATCAGTCATAACTTTTATGACCACCTACCTAATATTGAGTAGGCCAAACCAGCCCTGACCATTCGAGGCAAGGACTCCACTAGACCTCTGAAGGCGCACTGTGGTATCTGGTACCAAGCTGATAGTAGCACCTATGGAAAATATAGGGTACTGACATGTTTAAACCACTTGCTGACCAGCCGCCGCAGTTATACTGCGGCAGGTTGGCTCGGCTGCGCGAATCGCCGCCATCGTACGTCGGGCGCGTACACGGCGATCCGTGGGCAAGTGCCCTTTTGCTAGCGGGGGGAGCCAATCAGCGGGGCCGGCGCACTCGATGTCTGCCGGCCACCCGCGATCGCTCCGCAGAGAGGCAGAACGGGGATCTGTCAAGGTAAACAAAGCAGATCCCCGTTCTGTCAGGGAAGTGGAGCGATTGTCTGTTCCTAGTGATCAGGAATAGCGATCTCTCTCTATTCCCAGCCAGCCCCCCCCCAGTTAGAAAACACCTCCCTAGGGAACACACTTAACCCCTTGATCGCCCCCCTAGTGTTAACCTCTTCCCTAACAGTGACATTTATACAATAATCAGTGGCTTTTTTTTTTAGCTCTGATCGTTGTATAAATTTCGCTGGTCCCAAAAAAAAAAAAAAAAGTGTCAAAAGTGTCTGATCTGTCCGCCATATTGTCGCAGACCCGCTAAAAAAATGCAGATCACCGCCATTACTAGAAAAAAAAAAAAATAAAAAAAAAAACCTGAAAAAAAAATGCCATAAATCTTTTGTAGATGTAATGACTTTTGCGCACACTCAATATACACCAATTTGGATTTTTTTTAAAATATGTAGAAGAAGAATACATATTGGCCTAAACTGAGGAAGAAATTCGTTTTTTTTTTTGGATATTATATCAAAAAGTAAAACATTGGGTTTTTTTGGTCAAAATTGTTGCTCTTTTTTGTTTATAGCGCAAAAAAAAAAAAAACCTGCAGAGATGATTAAATACCACCAAAATAAAGCTCTATTTGTGTGAAAAAAAAATCAATTTTGTTTGGGTACAGCGTCACACGACCGCGCAATTGTCAGTTAAAATGACGCATCGCAAAAAACGGCCTGGTCAGAAAGTGGGTAAATCCTTCCGGGGCTGAAGTGGTTAAGGTTTGACATGTTGGATATCTACTCAGTGCAACCCCCAGATTTTATATTATATCGGGTCATTTATTATGTTTTTGTGCCCTCTAAAATGACCTTGTGTGTTTTGTTTTTTTTTAAATTTCCTAGACCTTTGTGGTAATATCCTGCGACATAAAAATGTAGAACTACCACTATTTTATTCTCTAGGGTGTCTGCTTTCAGAAAATATATCATGTTTGGGGGGTTTTATGTAATCTTCGGGGCTAAAATTATTATTATTATTATTTTTTTTTTTTTTTAATATGTGTGCAAAAAAATGACTGGCTGTGAAAGGGTTAAATGAGAAGTTCATACATGTTACATACATGTTGTCCCACCCGTAAGATTTGTTAGTAAAAACTAAACTGGTGACTTTTTTTTTTAGCCGGCTCCTCCTAGATTCAAAGCAAATTTCTCATCCCCTACTTTAGGCCTCATGCACACCGGGCTTAAGAAAAAAAAAAAAACACTTTAAATCCGGCCACAGATGGATCAAATCTCGGATGGTTCAGCGGGGACCGGCCAAGATTCGATCCGACTATGTGCAGGCTGGTTGTACCAAAGTCGATCCATCTAAAAAGTCTAACCCCGCCCCCTGCAGAACACAACAGCACTGCGGGAGGGATTCCCCCACTTCCCTCAACACTGTTGATGGGGGAAATGAATGGAGCAATTTTCTCTTTCTTGCAAACCGTGTTCCAGCTATGGCTGGAATAACCGCTTCAGCCCCGGAGGGATTTGCCCCCTTACTGACCATTTTCTTTGCGATACGGCGATGCGTCGCTTTAACTGACAATTGCGCGACGTTAAACCCAAAAAACAAAAAACAAAAAACAAAAAAAAAAAAAAAAAAAAAAAAAAAAAAAAAAAAAGGAGGATATCCTTTTTGCCCCCCCCCCCCATAAATAGAACTTTTTTTCGGTGGTATTTGATCATC
Source organism: Aquarana catesbeiana (assembly GCF_042186555.1). Taxonomy (NCBI): domain Eukaryota; kingdom Metazoa; phylum Chordata; class Amphibia; order Anura; family Ranidae; genus Aquarana; species Aquarana catesbeiana. The sequence continues at coordinate 10,097,486 of NC_133326.1, read as the reverse complement.
TCTGTGGTTTTTATTTTTTTGCTCTATAAAAACAAAAAAACAAAAACAAAAAAACAAAAACAAAAAAACAAAAAAGCAACAACTTTGAAATAAATAAAAAAAATGCTATAATACATATCCAAATAAAAAACAAAAAAAACAAAACAAACAAAACTTCTTCCTCAGTTTAGGCTGATATGTATTCTTTAAAAATAAAGAATATATATTAGTTATAGCGTCTACAAAATAGGGGAAAGATTTATGACATTTTTTTTTTTTTACTAGTAATGGCAGTGAGCTGCGATTTTTTTTTTTCCGTGGGACTGTGCCATTGCGGTAGACAGATCGGACACGTAACACATTTTTGGGACCAGTGACATTTAAACAGCAATCAGTACTATAAAAATGCATTGATTACAGTATAAATGTCACTGGTAGGGAAGGGGGTTAACACTAGGGGGCGATCAAGGGGTTAAATGCGTTCCTTAGGGAGTGTTTCTAACTGGGGGTGGGGAGGAACGATGACTGCCTGGAGGAGGAGAGAGATCGCTGTTCCTAAGCATTAGGAACAGCAGATCTGTCTCCTCCCCCTGACAGAACGGAGATCATTGTCTCGGTCACGTTTAGCACCGTTCGTTCGTTCCAATGGCCAGACTGAATATTCTGCCCAATGGAATCCATTAAAAGGGGTTGGAAACCTTTGTGCATCCTACGCATTAAGGTGAAAAAACACCTGGCAGTGACCGGCCCCCCCAGTTTTACTTACCTGAGCCCTGGAATTTAATCCGGCGGGGGACGCGCTCTTCCTCTGCCCAGGGGTCCTCCTCGGCTCTTGATTGGATAGATTGATAGCAGCGCAGCCATTGGCTCCCGCTACTGTCAATCAGACCCAATGACGCGGACGCCGGGGTCATACATTCAGCGGCTATGGACGCCGGATGCTGGACTCAGGAGCGCGTCGGCAAGGTAACCTCCCGGGAGGGCACTTCTCCCAGGGGGTTTATCTGATGTGGGGAGGAGCCGCCGGGGGACCCCAGAAGAGGAGGATCGGGGGCCACTCTGTGCAAAATGAGCTGCACAGTGGAGGCAAGTATGATAGGTTTGTTATTGTTTTTTTTTTTAAATAAAACGAAGCTTTACAAATTACTTGACGCGCCGAAACACGTGTGCAAAAACGTAGCTTTAGGCCCCTTTTTTTGAAGGCGCTCTTGGGAGCCGAGCAAACATTGGATGAGGCCTTGGAATGAACATTTGTAAACAATTAACTACTTGAGGTCCACCAACTAGCAGTTTTACAGGGCGGCACCTCTACGCCGGAAAAACAAAAATAATAATAATAAAAAAAAATAATAATAATAATAAATATATGCTCTTCCGGGTAGGGGGCACGCATGCGTGACAGCTCTCCGCTGAGAATTCACACAGCGGAAGACGATCGGCGGGTTCACAGTGCCCAATGTGGGCCGGCACCCGCCGATCTTTAGGCAGACAGACAGAACGGCGATCTACTTATGTAAACAAGGCAGATCACCACTCTGCCAGCGAGGAAGGAATGGAATTTGTGTCCCTGCAAAAGAATAAATTAAATCTCCTCCCCTAGTAGAAGCTCCTCCCCCACAGTACACAAACACTGGCTAGGCACACAGTTAACCCTTTGATCGCCCCAGATGTTAACCCCCCTTCCCAGCCAGCGTCATTAGTACAGTGACAGTGCATATTTTTAGCACTAATGACTGTATTAGTGTCGCTGGTTCCCGCAAAGTGTCAGTAGTTTTTTTTTTTTTTTTATAAACACCAGTTCTACTCACAGCCCATATAAAATCACATTCCTATATACCTTTATACTTTTATGATTAACTCATAGCTCAGATTCTTCCTTTAAGGCTACTGACTGACTACTGCAAAAGTGTCAGAGTCAAAATTGTCCGTTGCAATGTTGCAGTCCACCTATAAAAGTCGCTGAGAGTCCCCCATTACTAGTAAAAATAAATAAAAACATCCCATCCTTTGTAGACACTATAACTTTTGCGCAAATTAATATACGTTTATCTAGATTTTTTTTTTTAGCAGAATATATATTGGCCTAAATTGATGAAGAAATTAAAAAATTGATGAAGAAAAAAAAAAAAAAAAATGTGACACTCATATATTTAACTCAGGTGCTGTCCATTTCTTCTGATCATCCTTGAGATGGTTCTACACCTTCATTTGAGTCCAGCTGTGTTTGATTATACTGATTGGACTTGATTAGGAAAGCCACACACCTGTCTATATAAGACCTTACAGCTCACAGTGCATGTCAGAGCAAATGAGAATCATGAGGTCAAAGGAACTGCCTGAAGAGCTCAGAGACAGAATTGTGGCAGGGCACAGATCTGGCCAAGGTTACAAAAAAATTTCTGCTGCACTTAAGGTTCCTAAGAGCACAGTGGCCTCCATAATCCTTAAATGGAAGATGTTTGGGACAACCAGAACTCTTCCTAGAGCTGGCCGTCCGGCCAAACTGAGCTATCAGGGGAGAAGAGCCTTGGTGAGAGAGGTAAAGAAGAACCCAAAGATCACTGTGGCTGAGCTCTAGAGATGCAGTCGGGAGATGGGAGAAAGTTGTAGAAAGTCAACCATCACTGCAGCCCTCCACCAGTCGGGGCCTTATGGCAGAGTGGCCCAACGGAAGCCTCTCCTCAGTGCAAGACACAGGAAAGTCCGCATGGAGTTTGCTAAAAAAACACCTGAAGGACTCCAAGATGGTGAGAAATAAGATTCTCTGGTCTGATGAGACCAAGATAGAACTTTTTGGCCTTAATTCTAAGTGGTATGTGTGGAGAAAACCAGGCACTGCTCATCACCTGTCCAATACAGTCCCAACAGTGAAGCATGGTGGTGGCAGCATCATGCTGTGGGGGTGTTTTTCAGCTGCAGGGACAGGACGACTGGTTGCAATCGAGGAAAAGATGAATGCGGCCAAGTACAGGGATAACCTGGACGAAAACCTTCTCCAGAGTGCTCAGGACCTCAGACTGGGCCGAAGGTTTACCTTCCAACAAGACAATGACCCTAAGCACACAGCTAAAATAACAAAGGAGTGGCTTCACAACAACTCCGTGACTGTTCTTGAATGGCCCAGCCAGAGCCCTGACTTAAACCCAATTGAGAATCTCTGGAGAGACCTAAAAATGGCCGTCCACCAACGTTTACCATCCAACCTGACAGAACTGGAGAGGATCTGCAAGGAGGAATTGCAGAGGATCCCCAAATCCAGGTGTGAAAAACTTGTTGTATCTTTCCCAAAAAGACTCATCAAAAGGGGCTTCTACTAAATACTGAGCAAAGTGTCTGAATACTTAGGACCATGTGATATTTCAGTTTTTCTTTTTTAATAAATCTGCAAAAATGTCAACAATTCTGTGTTTTTCTATCAATATGGGGGGCTGTGTGTACAATATAGGGGGCTGTGTGTACAATATGGGGGGCTGTGTGTACAATATGGGGGGCTGTGTGTACAATATGGGGGGCTGTGTGTACAATATGGGGGGCTGTGTGTACAATATGGGGTGCTGTGTGTACAATATGGGGGGCTGTGTGTACAATATGGGGGGCTGTGTGTACAATAATGAGAAAAAAAAAATGAACTTAAATGATATTCGCAAATGGCTGCAATATAACAAAGAGTGAAAAATTTAAGGGGGTCTGAATACTTTCCATCCCCAGTGTGTGTAATATATATATATTTTATACATTTTTTTTTTTTATAAATAAAAAGACAGAGAGGTGATCAAATAGCACCAAAAGAAAGTTCCGTGTGTTTGTGGGGGGGACATCAATTTAATTTGGGTACAGCATCGCACGACTGCGCAATTGTCAGTTAAGGTAATGCAATGCTGGATCGTATAAAATTGGCCTGGTCACAAAGTGGGGGGGTAAATCTTTCGGAGGTCAGGTGGTTAAGCAGACGCAGACAACCTGCTGTCATCCTGGCCGGGTAAAACCAAAACCTGAAGGAACCAAACGCTTTGTCCAAGGCGGGTCAGCCAGGCGGCAGAGCGAGCGTAGACAATCGTCATCTCAGGCTGCGGGCACAAAGGAGTTCTGACAAGCCGGGCATCTCGGATGGCACTGAAAGGCTCAAATAACAGGACATGCCGG